>NC_092824.1:98757506-98932506 GCF_023375885.2 Dermacentor andersoni | reverse complement strand
TATATATATATATATATATATATATATATATATATATTCGAATCTACCAGCGAAACACGTCACGCCCGTGCACTCGATCGAACGATACGCGCCTTCTTCCGCACACCAACAATGATAAACAATGTTCGTGAAGACCGAAACAATGACAAGCGGCCCGTAAATCGGCCCGCGAAATTCTCGTGGCACTCGGAGGAATTAACAGCCCTTCCTTGACTTTGGGGCCGCCGTGCAGTACTGCACACCGAACGCAAGCCAGCGCTTGGCTTTACGCACCGCCCGCCGCCAGGAAATCCGGGAGGGGGCGTTAAGGTCAAGATGCGCGAAGCCGCGTGCTCGGTGTGCGAGATCGCGAGGCGGCGCTGCGTTCGCTCACGCTGCGCGCGGCTGGCCACACACGCGCACCGAGCTCGGTTTGATGGACAAGCGTGGGCACGCCTTTTCCGAGCGCACGAACTCCGCCATCGCCGCCGTGCTGAGCTGGTAGAAGGCGTTCGGCCGTGGATGTTGTGGGCTTGGCCCTCGGCCGCGCAGAATGCATGTCGAATGAGCCGGAACGCCGTCTGTGTAACAGCAACGCGGCACGGCACATCTAGACACGTGTTGTACCGAGCATTGGTTGCCTATGTGTCGGCGGGACTGTGTTCGTCGTCTACTAAAACGTGTACTCTGATCGCATCCTTGCTTATGACTGCTCCTTCCTGGGCTAGTTGCGTCCCATCGCAGTGAAATGAACAATGAGCGGGAAATTAAGCTGAAGATCGAGGCAGAAACAGGAAGAGAGAATAAGCGCTCACCTTTCTACATTTGGTACTGCCTACTTCTCTCTACTTCGGTCATCGGCTTTAGTTGGCCCTCAGTAATAATTTCAGAGCGATCTGAACAGGTGCATTTGGACTACACACCCCGGTTTCTACACTGCTTTTGTTTGTTGAATTTGGAGCTTTCTGTATACACTGGACAACAAGAACGACCAAAGCAAAACGTGAACGTCTGTACCTGACGCACTTCTGATGTCCTTCCCATCAGTATGATCAGCAATTCGTTTCCACTGCTTAACGAACTCCCCGAACAATATAAAGCCCTTCTTTTTCTTCATCCGCTTCTTTTCGTATTGTAGTCCAAAACGCTTTCTATTGGAGCCCGCAGGATAATATTTTGCACTCATAAATAATATCTTCGAAATCAGAAACCTCCGAAGCGATAAAGTAGATGACATAATAGAACATTTTCTCGGGCGAATCGGTTTATAACCGAGAAGGAAAAAAATGGCATCTCTCGCTCTTAAAAAAAAAATATAAATAAAAAAAAGACACCCACACACACCTGCTCAAGTACTAGACCCTTTTACACTTACTTTCCCCCGCTGCTTCTTCAAAGCAATCGTGATGGAATTTCGAGAACAAGGGCGCAATATTTAGCTTAGCGGAGCTGAGAAGGTTACGTAGTGCTAAAAGCGGGACAGCCGCTGATTGGTTGGAGTAACTGAATAAATGCCAAGAAAACAAAAACGCAGTCGATACCCTCACATGCATGTAGTAGGCTATATTGCTGCAACAGTCTACACACTCTCACACACGCCCTCCCCCCCCCCCCTCCACGCACACACGGAGAGAGATAGATGTACAAAATTGCTAAAGGTTCTCACTGTTTTCCTACTTGTGCAGTGTGTTTTGCTTAAGAGTCTTTGTGACGTGCCCTACCAGAAGGCTGCTTTCAAGGGGAGCTATTAGCTACAGTATGCAGTGGTGTCGGATTGGGAGGCGGGAAACATGTTCCGTAGTGTATGTTGAACGCGGAAGCAAGACTATATACGACTGATGCTGCGTTGGGATTGCACTAAGAGCAATAGCCATAGATCGTGATCAGGGATAACAGCACTGGCTAGCATACTACAGTACCGTCGCCGCAATACGGCGGGCTTGTCCCTTGTGTAGTATTCCGCTGCGACGGTGCTTTACAAACGCGATACGGTACGTAGAACGGTCTCGTCACGTCTGTTCTCTAACCACGAAGTTTGCGTACGTGAAGTTGCTCCGTCGAGGCGCATATAGGCTTACGGGAACAAATCCACTGCGCTAGCACAATGGGCTCCTCTGTAGAGCACGCGGAGCGCTCGCTCTGCGGTGGTCTACCGCGTCACGGTCTTGTCTCGATCGCAAGCGATAAGCATCTGGCTGCCGAGGTGCAGGCTTATGCGAAAACTACACACGTCTGTGAATGGAGGAGCTCCGCAGTGCGTGGACGATAGCACTACAACTGGGCGGTCCAGCGTGTCTCGCGTGCAATAGGCGAGGGGCCGATAAAAGGAGGGATAAAATTATTCTTATCAGGCGCGCGCGAGTTTGGCCGAGTGCTTTAGAGATGGAGTCTCTTGTTGCGGGAACAAGCCGGAACTTGCTCAATGTTGTTGCTGCTGTTGTTGTTGTTGTTCTTCTTCTTCTTCGTCTTCTTCTTCTTCTTCTTTAACAGTGCGGTCGGAAATGCGGTGAAGTGTTTTCCTGCTGTACCGCACCTTCCAGTTGCAGGCAGCTAAACCGCGTTATGTACAAGCAACGCTGAAAGTTATCCCACTCGTTAAGAAATATTCTCGCAGGATTGGAACTCATCTTTATTGGACCCTTAGCGAAAGGGAGGAGGAAACCAGCATGAAACTGTAAACAGCGAAAGTGGCTTCTCGAGAATGTGCAGATATACAGGCATCTGTGACAGATATACAGCAGACTCCTACATAGAGCACGCCGTTCGCCCAAAATGCGAAGCAGTGAAAACGATAGCCAAGTTATTAGGAAGCTTTAGAATTAGGGGACCCATGGATAGGGCAAGTTCGTTTGTGGAAAGCTATTCACATTCGGAAGGCTTATTCAAAAATATATTTCACGTTTAACCATGTGACCCCTCGTGAACATATGCATTAAAAAGTGTTTCCCTTCCCCTGTTAGGTTTACCCTGGCAAGTTCCGCGTACGAGAAGACTCCTACGCGCAACTGATGCATACAGTAAGAACTTTCAAACATTCGATCGCCCACGGCTTGAATTCGCCGCTCCCGTCTGGTCTCTCCACCAAAATTACTTAATTAACATGCTGGATGCAATCCAATATATAGGGCCGCACGTTTCGTTTCCTGGAATTATGACTACCGTTCTAGCGTAACTCAAATAAAGCTTCACCTTTCACTTCAGCTGCTAATTAATTGTCGCAGCATAGCCCTATTGTCATTATTTCATACGCCCACCAAACTAACAAACGCACCCTACGCCTATAGAAAGGTCATCGCGCACGTCGCGCAGATTGCACGACCACCTTAGCTTCACACGCATCTACGGTAAAACTGAAGCATTTAACTCACCCTCAATTCCACGTGCTATTCGCCTCTGGAACAGCGCCCCCAATAACATAGTTGCCGCAACTAACCATGAAAAATTCAAGCACTCACTCAACCCTTGTGAACCCATGCTATCCCACTCACTGTTTAGTCTTATTTTTCAAACTTTTTCCTTGCACGGTAATAGGTTTGTTACAAACATAACGAGTTGTTTTTTATTGTTTTCATGCCCAGCTGTATGTCGCTAATATGTGTCTGTAATTTTCAGGCCGTGCATCTGGCTGGTGTTGTTTTCTTCTACCTTCATATTGTCATGAGATTGCCGCTTTTATGTGCTTACTTGGTTCTATGCCCCTCTTACTGAATGCCCCGTCTAGGCGCCCTGTAAAGTATTTTACAATCAAAATAATAAATAAAGGAGCGAGGGTCCTCTACATTGGCGTCATTGATGCCGCGAGTTAGCGTATACAAGGGTCTATATATTGGCCAGTCGCCTTTGCCTAAGCTCACGTGCTACACGACGGTAAGGATGTTCCACATCCGTCGCCATGACCACGAGGGACGCTGGCTATAACACTCCCAGGACTAATCTTGTACGCAAATACCCCAAGAAACCGGACAGGAGGTTGCACAGTATACGCGCAGGCGCGATGCGGAAGGTGTGGGTCCGGCTCTCATGCGGCAGGTTGTCTTTTTTGTCCACTCATTTTCATTTTAACGCGACAGCGTTAAGGAGCTCGTGTCGCAGAAAAGCCGGTGTCGGCGTCAGCGGCGTTGGCCGTGAGCAATAAATCCCAGAAGGCACTTTTTCTTTACAATATGTACGATTCAATTAAGCGTAACAATTAATCTCCCCCTACGCTTTCTCTGGCTCCGTTCTTCGTTTTCTTCGTACGCTCGTAACATATACTGTAAGAAGTGTTTATGACGCGGTCATGTTTTCATCTAAGACATTCTTTTTCTTCGAACATCGCCCTCCTAAGATGCTCCGTAAGTAATGCTTGGGGTAAGGGGGCCGTAACAATTCAGGCCATAACCTCGAGGAGTTGTTCAATTCTTGTGCGCTCACTTTCGTAGGATGCTTCATTCCCCGACTTTTATTTATTTTTATTTATTTATTTTCGCGCGACACATATCCAAGCCTATACGAACAGAAACACCTATTTGTCGGCTCGCAGGGACCGACCAGAAATAAATGCAATAACGCGTTCAATGAGGCGCAAGATACGTTTTATCGAGAAGTGGTATAGAGGCTAACCCACGCTCTACCGTCTTGAAAGAGACATTATACGAGGCGTCAGGGTACCAGTAACGCGCCCTGTACTGTTTTATATGTACCGCAAGCATTGGAAGTGCCTGTTGCAAAACGGCCTGCCGTGTTCACAAAGCGAGAGCGTACTCAACCCAGAGGCGGCTTCGTGTTGCACGTTCTAAGCACGATTCGCCACGCTTGGGGATTTCGAGCTCTCGTTTCAAACATTCCACGCGATCGGCGCTGCTGGTATATTTATGAAAATAATAGGGATGGAGCTCTCTTGAAAAGCAGCTTTTATTTCGGCAAAGATGCCGACGCAGCTTTTTTTTTTCCTTTTTTTTTCTCAGTGCTTGCTTATTTCCCCTTCGTTTTTGAGGCACGAGTGAGAATCCTATGTCTGCTTCGGTGGGTGGTGACTAGCTATTCAGCTGGCTTCCTGGAGTGCGAGCGCGCGCTTCCATTAGTTGACACGTATCGAAGCTTTTCGCGTACGCAGACTTCAGCATCTCGAAAAAGTGTAGTGAAGAACGCGTACACCGCGATACGTACTGCTCGCAAGGTGTATAGTGATCAAAGGAGGTTTACTTTTCTTCTCATTTTTTTTTTTCTCTCACAAAGACATGCGCTTCAGTGCTTGACAGCTCCCTGCTCAGAGTTTTGATGAAAGCGTAGACGTGTGTATGGTGAGTGTGCGCGCGCGTGTGTGTGTGGATGGATGTGCGTGTGTGCACGACTAGTGTGTGCTGCATTCGTTCTCAGGCTGACAAACACGTACAGGCATCAATACCAGCTTGCAGGGTGACGAGTGTGTCATGCCGTTCGTTTAGGCAATTTGATTGAAACAATCAAAGACGACAACATCCCAATGCGCAATAGTTATTGGAGCCTTTAAGTATCCGCGTCGATGTTGCGCTGAAGCTATAGCGTGCCGTACAACTCACAACAAACACGTACGGCCGTTTCATACTGCCCACTTTCAGCCACAACGGTCGGTATGACCCAAGATGGTGAAAATTTGGCTCTCTTCTGGTCCTATAGCAGTGACGAGTCCATTCGGACATTCTCGAACGAGCTCTGTGGATATTGCCCACGGCCCTCAGACGGTCACCCTATCATTTGCTTTACCGATGCATCCTCGAAGCTCAACCGGCCAGATATCGTTGTCCAAGACTATACACGGCGGTGTCAACGCCCGGAACCTGGTATCGCAGCTGGAGCAATGCTCGCGCCGCCACAACGAAGCGCTGCTTGCCGTCTTTATAAATGGCACGTGCTCCAGAGGCTATCTCGTATACGGCCAAACCGGCAGGTGGGATCCCGTGCCGCGTAATCCCTTTGTCTTTTGTGCCTCGTGTGAGATACGTGACTCGACTGCCCGAAGTAGCCGGGCCGGGCCGGGCCGGGCCGGGGTGGGGGGAGGGAGGTGGTGCTCACTCCCGATTCCTGAAATCGAGCTCATGTTCCGCGGTGTGCGGTGGTGCAACCTGCGAGGAGAAAGTCGATCTGATCGCAAACCTTATCTTCCCAGGGTGCCGCTGAAGAGAGCGAGCCAAAGTAAGATAAATGCGGCAGACACCGGCGGCGCGCACCCGAATCGGTATTCACCGCCGGGGCGTGCTTATCCCAGCGAATCGGTTCATCTGAAGGCTACGAACCCCTTCGTCGTGGAAGCAAGGACCGGTGCCCCTTCTTTTCGGTACGTCCACTCTTGGCGCGCTCTACCAACTTCGGGGGCCTCAGCCGTCCTCTTGTGCAGAAGTCAGCGCGCAGCTTCTTGTGATTTTATTTTCCGGTTTTGTTTTTTCGTCATCACTGCGTGCCGGACTTCACGTAAACAAGCAAGCAGGAAGGAAAGAAAGAAAGAAAGAAAGAAAGAAAGAAAGAAAGAAAGAAAGAAAGAAAGTAAGAAAGGTAAAGAATCAGTATTATACGCGTTGTTCAGTCAAGACACCGCCGTGTTGATTCACACCTTTTCACCTGTTCAGGAGGTGAAAACGTGCCACTCAAATTGCAGAACATACGTTACGACTAATCTCGAGCATTTTCTGTAGCGCATCAAAGAACGTGTGCAAATCGACAGGCGGAATTGCCGAAGAAATCAACGACGAATGCGCTGCGCCTTGGCTGTACCGTTTTTTTTTTTTTTTTTCATCGCTAATATATCAGGAGTTCAGGCTTCACAGGTATGTGAGTGGCTGTATAGCGCTCTGCGTGCTGCCCGGGGGCACGAGATTCCGCCTAGGCTTCCGGCCGCGTACTGGCGGCGAAATCGCAAGGACTCCCGTGTGTACCGTTATTTGGGTGCATGTTAAAGAACCACAAGCGGTCAAAATTTATTCGGAGCCCCCTCAATGTGACGTCTCTGACAGCCCGTGTGCTGCCTTGGGACACCAAACCATACCCGCCGACCACTGCGCAGGTCCCTCAGACGAGACCTGTTTTCGTCGCCAAGATTCGGGCTCCACAGGGATCCGGGAAGTGCGGGAGCCTGCCTATACAGTTCGCGCCGGAAAGACGAGAGCCTCTGGTCAGGGCCCAGGGTGAGAGCGAGCCGGGGGTATCATCGAGCGACCCCTCGTGGCGCTGACCGTCTGCGAGCGTGCGAGCCCGCGCGTGGGTCGAGCGGCTAATCCCCCCGAGCTTTTGACAAGCTGGGTGACACTCGAGCGTGTCGTTCCCTCCTCGTCACCCCCCACTGAGCGCGTCTGGGTCGGGGCTATTACAACGGCGTCCCGAATACCCGGCGCGGTTGATAGCCCCCCGACGCCGAGGCGATGGTGGTAATCCCCGCGCGTCATAACATTAATCTCGACCCGGGGCAATGCCGCGGTTGTATTTAGAGCACGGCAGGCGGCTCCTCTGAGCCTTCCTCACCCCCCCCCCCCCCCCCCCCCACGTTTAGTCTTTCATCTTTCTTCCTCTCTGGCTTATTTTGTTTCTTATTCGTTTCCGCCTGCCTTCAGTCCATTCTATATCTCCAGTGTTTATGTTTTATGACCGCTCATCTATCTCCCTTTGTTGTGGCTTCATTTACACGTCCTTCCGGTTCTTGTCCACGTAGCAACTCCGAATCATCCCAAGTTTTCATTTAACGATAGTGCCTTCGTAGTTTTAGTTGTCCTGCCAATGGTGGTCTGTAGAAGTGGGAATTAGTCTGACCATGGCCGACATTCCACCATCTCTTCATTAAGTTGGCGCTTAACTAACCTAACCTCACTGTAGTGATCGCGAGTGAATTTACATATAGCAGGCGTACTAACGGGACACACATTTGTCATGCCTAACAACGATGAACGATGCGCGTTTTATTTACAGCAAGAAACACAACCTCTAGAAGGATTCGAGAAAGCTTGAAAGGTGGTCTGAATGATGCAAAAAGACGAAATGCAAATGAATTTGGGTGTTCAAAATTCAACACTCTCGCTTTGTGCCACAATGAAAGAATGAGTAAAATCATTAAATTTAATGATCCAGTTGTATCGTTCATGATTAGCAAGACGGTATTTGACAACACAACCTTTCCGCTTACGACGAAGCAGAACCAGACGACACGGTGGCTGATGTTACACTTAGTGCCATAAGCCGAACATTATTTCGTCTGCCGGAAAATTTCGGGCGGCCTTTCTCACTTGCAGACAACACATTCGAAAGCTGCTACTGCAGCTTTTCAGTCACCAATAGTGTGCTTGAATTCCTGTTCAACGCGCCTTAATTTCCTCGGCCCGACTGACGTCAACAGGGCCACAACGGGGCTTCCGTGGGTAGACAGTCCACCCGGTGTGGTCCAGACAGTAGTCGACTGGTATCTATCTTTTCGCCCCTTTTCTCTGCGCGTAGTTCAGCAATACCAAAAACATCAGTCATTCCGTTTCGAAAGCTTAGTAAGCCAGAAAAGGCGCAAAAAAGCGAGACGCCTGGCGACACCACGTTCACGTTCGCGCACTTGCTCCTCGTGACGTCACAGATGTGAATAGCGTTTTCTCGGAAACAACTAATTATTCGTCGATTAACAAGTATTACACTATTTCATATGAAAGTAGCCGCTAGTTACGAGAGCCTTATTTTTTTTATTGCGCAACGACCCAAACGCACGCAAGTACTTAGAAATCAGTGAAGTCACCCGGAAACAACAACACTGCGATTTTCGAGTGAAATTCTCGAAAGAAAACATTCACTTCTTCGTTCGACAACACTCAACTTTCTATCGCCAAAGAAACGCAAACATAATCTTGAAAGGATACCTTACTTACGCGGATTTCTCTATTATGTTGCTGTTTAGTATCCCTTGAGTAGGCTGAGTGATTACGCTGCTAGCTGTGGATTTGGCACCCGGCGAGATTTATTTTCTCGTTTTTTTTTTTTTTTTTTCGTGAGGTATCACAGCCTTAACGTCGCAGACAAAATGCAGTCAACGAAAGCTTCTACGACATCTGCCTGATATACAATGAATTCCGCTATTAAATGGAACACCACACTAAGAGGCTGCCACACTTCTGGCGGTCTAGATGCAAGTATACCTGCAGAAGACACGCCACAAGCACTGCACTGCAGGTGTGGAAAGAGGGCGCTAGTGCCGCCAATTAGAAGCCGTCTGCTGCGAAGCCGGCCGTCTGCGCACTTATCTGGGGGTATAATTAGCACGTGCTCCCCAGTCACGTGTTCTCTTTAACAGTGGACAGCGCGCTCGTATACATGGATGCAAGGCCACCCCGAGAAAAAAGAAAATAACAACAAAGAGTGAGGGCGACGGGCAGCCGCTTCGAACGGGGTGGTGGAGTCAATTCCGACGCATCGAACGCCGGCGACCCAAGCGTCAACAGCGAGCGGGCCGGGGGGGACCTCCGGGACAGCTAGGTCGGGCTCCGCGCGTGCGCATGCCATTCGCACGAACGCTCCGGGGCGAAGGATGCGGTCCACGTGGCCTCATCTCGCGACGACCGGCGGTGGGTCTCCTCGATAATTGCGGCTTTTGCTCTGGGCTTCCACCTCCACCCCTACCCTTCTCCACCCATCCCCCCTCTGCCGCGCAAGCTTCATACATACAATCCCGCAGGCTTGTGCTCCTCGTCGGCCGCGCATTCCTCCAGGTTCCGTTCGCCTACTCGTAGAAATAAGAGAGAGAGAGAGAGAGAGAGAGAGAGAGAGAGAGAGAGAGAGAGAGAGAGAGAGAGAGAGAGAGAGAGATACTATTGAAGAAAAAGTGAGAAGAGGAAGACAGGTATGAAGATCGGAGCGTGGCCCGCAGGAAGGCCGCTCCATCGAGATAATTAAAACGCGCGCACTGCAGTGGAGAGAGCGATCCGCCGAAACGAGAGAGAGGGAAACGGTCTGGACAGGAAAGCGGAGAAAAATCCGTTCGTGAAGCCGAGCTTATATAGGAAGCGCTTATAGGCTAGAAACGCGCGCTTCCGCGGATAAGCGTGAAAGGGACGGTTGATTTCGGGAACCAATCCGGTGTAATGAAGGCCGTTAATACAACCGCGCGGTAAGCGAAGGAAAGAACGAAAGCGGAAGGAGGTCTTGCGGGTTGGCTCTGCGCCGACGAAGCAGTACAGGCGAGGTCAGTCGCTGGCTTTCCTCTGTATGCGTGTGCGCCTGTGTGTGCGCGCCGGGCCTCATCTGCCATTACGCGCCGGTCAGAGGCACGGACGAAGTCATGGTCTGCTGCGCGACGGCCTCGCTCATAAGGCACTGCGCGCGTGGTTCTCTTTATGTCATTCCCACTCTCCCCCCTGTCCAGGTGCGTGCTCCCCTTTTTAATATGAAAGCTGGCAGTGCTACTCAACCTGGAGACCGCTGCACCTAATTGGGGCCGAATCCACACAATGTCGCTCTCACGAGATGACGTTTTTGTATATAGGTAGGGTTGCGCCAAGAAAAACCTTTAAATGAATGTTAGGAGAGGAAAAAAAAAGCAAGAACGTGACCCTAGTTAGCACTACACTGCCTTCCATTGCTGACTTACTTTTGTGCATGACCATTTTTTTTTTAAATGTGCGTTCTCCCTTAGAGGAGACCGAAGCATACGTGCTTTTCGCTCCCCTGATGGGTAGTTCTTGTCTTTTTCTACGAAACACGGCACTGAATTTGCGGCTTCAGAGACGCCGCAACGTGGCTCACACCCTTGTGTACGCGCTTCCTACTCTCCATCTTCATCATTTCTTTTCTTTCACGTCGCCCCTTCTCGAGTGCGGAGTGGGAGTCCAGCGTAAACTAGGTGAGGCCGACGTCTCTCCGTTTAAAGCTCAGCTTTCTTTTCTCTGAACAACTATTCTGGCTCACTCTAGACCGGCGGCAGCTTGCACGAACATTCAATAACGAAAACAATAACGAATTTAAGAACGCGTTCTTAAATGTTCCGTAGACAACTCCCAGTCTGCACTAGAACGCGTTCTTAAATTCGTTATGATTTTCGTTATTGAATGTTGGAGTAAGGCGCCCCGGGAACTTATCTCACACTCATAAACGCAATGGACTCGCACGCCCTTTTTTCCAAGAAGTTATATCGACGTTAGTCTTCAACGCGTACATCTATCTCTCTTAGTCTTAAGAATAAACGTAAGAATACTTTATCAAAAATATAGACGGCAAAGCGGGACTGAAAAGATATGTTGCAGGGCCCCGGTGTAATGGAGGCCGTTAGTACACCACAGAGTAAGAGAAAGAAAAGGACGAAAGCTGAAGGCTCTTGCCGAACGACCGAAACCCCGAAGTTGACGAGAGCGAGCGAGGTGATTTTCAAGGTCTGGGAAGTACGGAAGTCTCACGGGAGCACCGGTACAGGGCGACCCGATAGAGTACTTCAAGAGTACTGTTGGTGTGAAACTTGGGACAAAAGGCTTTATTTCTTTATGTGCTTTCTCCCTTAGAGGAGACCGCGAAGCATACGTGCTTTTCGCCCCCTGGAGGGTAGTTCCTGACTTTTTCTACTTTTCGTTTTGTAGAAGCATTCCTCCGAAAACTATAGTCTGTCTACATATTCTAGACAACTAGCCCTATAAGTCATCTAGCGGTCTAGCATTCTGACTATACGGATAGAGCTATTCTAGCGAGCTTGCGGGCGAATTCGTCTACTCATGTAAACGGCACCTTTCACACCTGCTGGGCAGTCGTAATAGTTACCGCTTTGCAGTCACACAAGCCGAAAAACCATAACCACGGCGGCTAAGCGCGTGCTTAATTGTCAAGCCGTTCTTACGCGTGGATGCTGTGATTCGGCGCATTTTACAATAGGCAATTCGTTTATACCACGTATTACCATCTGTCATTTTTTTTTTTACTTTACATATGTATGTTAAGTATAAGAACGGCTACAAACAGACTGAGGGCTTATGTTTTACACCTGGGTTTCACTTTCCGACGAATGCGTTCTGAAAGCTTTCCATAAAGTGCCTATCTTTAAACCTATGCTACACGTACAAGAGTATCAAAGTTATATGTATGCATTTGAGTGCATAGCAGCGTGTATATAAAACACGGACTTTCGATGAGACAGCGAGTAGCTAGCGCCCCATTGGTAAGCCAACCCTCGTACAAAGAAATCTTCGCGGAGAGAAAGCAAGGAAAGCTGCGAAGAATTCGCGCAAGGAAAGCGTTGCCTCAAATGGAAAACAAGACGAAATTTCTTGATAGCCAGACAAGGTTTGCAGACAGCCAGACAAATTTGCTTGACAAACAAAGTTGCCTGAAACCAGTTCACAGTGAATAAGACCGGACTACCACAGTCGTTTCTTCATCGGTTGACTATACGGAAATCGCCGCGTGTGTTAGTTTCCCGGTGCTGCATAGTTCTAACGAATTCATACTCCCTCTCTCCTCCCTCTCACTTGCCTACCGGCGTTTAAGCGTTTATTCGTCCGTCTTGCACCTCTCTCTCTCTCTCTCTCTCTCTCTCTCTCTCTCTCTCTCTCTGTCTGTCCTGTGCTGCCGCACGTTGTCTGCTCCTGGCGCCGGGTTTTCGCTCTCCGCTTTCTTTGCGAGGACGGCTCAAAAACGGAAGCTGTTTTCTCGCGTACTTTGTAGCAGCCCGGTGAAAGAACGTGCCTCGGACACGCTTGACGAACTCGGCTGCTCCCTTTGGCGGAGCGTGTTCGTCACGCTGCAAGGTAAAAACGAAAAGAAAAAATGCCAGAAGCTCAAAGCTCGTCGTTGTATTGCGCAAGGGAACGCACGGGTGACCCGCCTCCCACACACAGCCCCGCCGTGTGACGTGGAGAACAATCGTTCCCCTCCGCTGTGTGGCGCTGCATAACTGCATTACCCGGAACATTGTGCGGACACGGTGTTTTGGATCTCGACGGTATTGCACATTTATGCGTTCCGCACGGTGGTCAGGGAGCGGCAGTCCAGCCTGTGTTTTTGTTACTGAACTGTTCTTGCAAAAGAATCGCGCGTGCTACCGCGTTGTCTGCGAACCGAATTTGCAGACTTTGCCGTCTGCGACTGGGCTGCTGACTCTGCGGACACGGTTCCGGAGGTTACCAAGGAAACGGCATTCAGACTTCTGCGCTCAACGTTGTGCTCGTACAGATTCGCATTTTGTACGTGCTACAGGGAGAAATGGACGGCTTTGCATTGTTCATCGTTCTGACTATAGGTATTGAAGTGCTCGGACAAGGCTCCGGAAGTTACCTACAGGAAGTGAGAGTCAAAGATTATGTAGCAAACCGTTTGATACGCAATCTTTGTGGGGAGCCATTTTAATTACGAGCGGGTACAATTTACTAATATAAGTGGGCTTTTTGAGATTTCAGTGCACAACACCGGCTTGTGTCTGTGGAGGGCTTGCAAACCGCAGCTTTTCGTTTCGAGTTGCCCATGTAGCGGGCAGTCACCGAGTAATACTTCCGGCTGTCGAGGTTTCCTTCCGTACGCCCTATATTATACAACTGTGATGGTCAATGTCATGTCACAGCAAATATCAAATAAATATCAAATACTGAAGATTACCAGGAATCAACGCGGATTCAGCGTATGCCTATACCCACTGAGTTCGTCATCTTTATCAAGCAATCTAACTCCGTTTTGCGTGGCATTTAAGAATTTTGTTGAATTACTGTTTCCAAGTATTTCTAATTCTCTACTGTTTTGTTATTCGTTGCTCTATAGATTTCGGGCAACGCGGACCTGACACGCTGTTCTGTCGACACATCTGAATTTAAAGCAACCACACTTTACGTCGTTTACACTGCTGTACAGTAACAATCACGCTGCTTCTGTAAGTTACACGGGAACGTGAGCCCATGACTTTGAGATCCAAGGGCCCGACAACCGAGGCGATCCGATAGTGGAAAGATCTCCCTGGCCTGATCAGCTTCCATTATACAAACCAACCCGAAACGAGCGCCCGCGCTCCCTGGTATCGCTAATCGTTAGGCTTAGGGCAAGCCTCGCTGTCCTGCATGGCTCCATCGAACGCACACACTCTGAAACGCGATCTAGCGCGAGCCAATTACGCAGGAGTTCCAGCAGGCCAGCGTGCTTCCTGATGGATTGGATAATTGCTACCGCGACCTTGGCGCGCCGGATCGCTTAGTGCTGTATAGTGAGATTGACCCACTATAGTCTATACTGCGCGCCACCTCGCTGTGCATTACAGGCTCCGACTTTGCGGTCCTGTCTATGCTACGAAACCAATTACGGCCCTACTATCATGGCTACAGAGCGTGGTTCTATAGGTACGTTACTCGGAAAGGTTGGGGTCGGCTTGCTTTGATGAGCTCGTGGACAAAATAAAGGTGACGAGAGGAAAGGGGCAGAAAGGAAATTTCCTTGCTTCAGGACGAAGCTCCTCACTTTGACATTTTTTTTTTTTTTTACAAGTGACGCATCCGTTACACTTTGGTAAGTGATACCGTAATCACGGAATTCGTGGAAGGCTAACAATACTAAACAGGACCACTCTGCATCGCTTAATTGCAGGTCTATGCTGTGAAGTTGCGGCGCGCTTGTTTCATCCGAGAACCATCTCGGAGCAAAAAAGAACTCTCCTGAATTCAGCAGGCATTACGAAACTTTCGTAGCATTTGTCTGAAGGAAATTACTTTAGAGATGGTTTAGAGAGCGTTTAGAGAACGCATTTTTAACGATTATGCTACAAGTCCCTGTTACCTCACCGAACGGGTGCAAAGAGGCACATATCTTTCTGTGCACCAATGTAAAGAAGAATAAAAGAGAGACAGATTACAAAAATAAACTAGGAAATTCATAGCGCTAGCACGGTACCATGGCTGCGTTTTCTTGACCACAAGGCTTTATAAAAAAACGGTGAGATTATAAGGTAAACATCGTGTTCGAGCGCAACTCGATCCCAGATGAAATGGCGCAGGTTCTTCTACATTATACTTCTGATCACCGTTCAGAGAAGACGCGAACATAAAGTGTCTTGTTTATGAAGTGCCACGCTTATGACGGCGTCTAACGGCGTCTAATGTTTATAACGACGCTCTGAATTTTCCCACGTGATCAAGTCATCGCAGGCTCTCAGTAATGCGTGAGGTAGTTTCCCAGTTCTTCTGTCGTGACGGCGGGCTACCGTGTCTAAATTGATCGTTCCATTTTGAACCAGCAAATGTTCTCGCGATAAAAACGGTGGGAGGGAGTTAATGGCAGGCTGAAGGATGGCATGCGAGATTTACAGTTAAAAAAAAAACCCAATAGCCACCGAAGATGTACACATACCTATCCGCGAAAACGCGCGCGTATACGCGGGAGAGAAGTTGCAAGCGCAGGCGTTCCTGTCCGGGGTGAGGCCTGGCGCGTGCCCCAGCGCGTGCCCCGTGAGGTCACGGCTGAAGGCCACGATAGGCCGTTCACACCCGCGATGGCGGGCCCCGCCCATTCGGTCGCGACGTCGCGGAGGCGGCAGAGCCGCGCCAAGTTTCCCCTGCCCTGCGAGTTTACACCAACGCGAAGCGTAAATCAGTCGTACCACACCGGGGACGTTACGTTCTTTTGTTACGTCAGCTGCAGCCGCGGCGAAGCGTACAGCGCATGGCTCGGTTTGCGGAGCCACGAAAGCCCCCGTGCATTATGTCTGCGCATAAATGTGTGCTTTATGGGCGCACGCAGATGAAAGTGATTTGGCAAGCGGTCATGGGGTACCCTGGCGCTTTCGTGCCTTGAGGATTACATTATGAACTATACGTTTCATGCTGCGTGGTACTATTAGAGCTTGCTGCAGGGCGATGACCGCTTCCAGAGATCTCCAATTATCTGTGTTGCGTCAGCCTAACTCCACTTAAGGCCTGGAAGTTTCGTCATCTCATCGCGCCGCCTAATCTTCTGCCATCCTAGACGCTACGTCCGCGGCGTGGTATTAACACTGTTGCTTCATTAGTACTCAGCTTAGCTGACCCAGCCCTACGGGGCTTCAACATGGCACCGTCGGCCATGCCGAGGAACCCGAGTGTCTGGCACGAGAACGAAGTACGTTGTTATCAAAAATACTTTCGCGAGACTTTGCATTTCGCGGTGGTTCGTCAGCTGTGGCGTCCTAATTTTGAGGTTGCGGGTTCAACTCCCGGCCGCGGTGATCGCACTGGGGAAAATAACTGTACACTATATGGCCTAGCTCATATTTCCAATGGTTGCTTAACCCTCACGTGACGCTTCACCTATCAATCATGAACCGGCGTGGTGAGACCGGATGTCTTGGCAGAGACGAATGAGTCGGAACCCATGGACCACTTACGAAAGAAGGCGAAACGGTTGTGTATATACGTCATCGACCGAGATATTCGCCTAGCTGGCACGATTCCTGGCACGATATTGAGACTGCTACGTGGAAAACATCTCTAACTTTTCTTTTTTCTTGTTACTGAAATTCCATTGTGCATTCTCATGATCGGCATCGAGGGTATTAAATGCATTAAATGTATCATATACTTCCCTCTGGGGTACACAGTTGCCCCTACAGGAAGAAACGTTGCTTATCTCTCGAGCGCGCGGCAGCTGAAAGCCATCTAGCCCGCCTAATAGGACTCGGGGTGCGGCAAACAAAACTTGAACTTGCGAACATACGTCGACATATCCCTGCAGTTGCGACACCAACGTGTACAGAGCGTCCTATAGGTGCACGGAACGCGGCACTCGCAGCGCGCTCGCCGCACGCGTTCCTCGTATAGCCGCGCTGCACCCAAGTCCCGACACAGTGCGAGCACCTTTCCATCGAGAAGCCAGCGACGTGCTTCCCAATCTTCCCGCGTTACGCCCATTAAATCGGCGCATTCATCTTTCGTAACCGAGGCGACCGACAAGCCTCCCTTCTCTCTGTGTACCGCGCGCGCGCGCGCGCGCACCGATATAGAGCCAGAAGGTATCGCATTTTCTGCGCCGCAGCGCTACTGGTATCCCCTCTTTCATTTATCGCCCCGCGCGAGCGCTCGCAGTTCGCGAAGATGCTCGCCAGATAAGCAGCGGGCGGCGTTGAACTGATTGCCGCCGACTGGCCCTCCGTTCGCCCCGCCAATCGTTTCGCCGGACGGAAGAAGCTCTCTGTCGGCTTGTTCGCGGCCGGCGTGCTTCTCTCCACGCGTTTGCCAAGGCGGTCGCGTCGCCCGACGCCTATAGTTGCACTATAGGGTTACGCAAGGGTCGCAGCTGGCCGTTTCTCAGGTGTTATAATCACCGGTTTCGGAGTGGGCAAATTGAGCCGGTCCCCCCCCCCCCCCCCCCCCCCTTGCGTTGACGGAATGTAGACGACGAAGATCAAGTGGAGGTGCAGATTTGTGACCGCGGTATTCAGTGTCATTGCTCCCCGACCATTTATAACTGCGGAGTTGACTGCTGTGGCCTGCGATTGGAGAGGCTGGATGCAGTACATTTACGTGCGTCGCAATTAACTGTTGGCATTTAGCAGGTGCCGCTAGCAGCTTCCTGCAGCAGGCGGCCGTGGATGGAAGTGAGCAGATTTGTACCTTAAGGAGCACGCGCGCAAGCACAAGCACCCGCTCACATACGCACGCATACTCACTCACTCACTCACTCACTCACTCACTCACTCACTCACTCACTCACTCACTCACTCACTCCACACATCAGTACGGCGGCCCAGTGGCTGTAGGACGCTCTGTTTCAAAAGACAAGATCGCGCATCCTATTTCTGGCGGCTGCATTCAAACGCAATTACGCTTGCTTACACAGTTTTCGGGTGTACGATAATGAACCCAAGTTTGTCAGCATTACTCCGAAGCGCTTGAATAACACGTATGTCGTAGTCACTGTCTTGCTGTGGAAAGTTAAAAACGAATCGATGTATTACTACGCGCGCACACGCATTCCATGTTCATCTCTGTGTGTTGCAAAGGTTGCGGTCAACTAGCCGGTCCTTTCCGTTGCAGAGGGTATCTTCGTATTAGTCTTAAACAGAAACTCGCACACCATGATCCGACGAAGCACAAAGGCAGCCTTGGGCCTTCCGGACCACGCGGCCACCGCAAGGCTAGAGGCCTTAGGCATGCATAACACGATCGAGGAGCTCTTAGACGCTCACCACACAGCCCAAGTCCGTCGTCTCTCGCTAACCCCGGCTGGCCGCACAGTCCTCCGGAAGCTTAGTCTCGCGGCTATCCCCGAGGGGATAGAGTACATTACGATTCCGCGAAAGGTCAGGGGGCATATTTATGCCCCACCTCTACCTCGCAACATGGACCCCGAGTTCCATCAGGGCCGTCGGCAGGCCCGTAGTGAAGCCATTTGGCGACGCTACGGCTCGCAAGATGGAGTGCTCTACACAGACTCAGCCACACACCCTCGGGGCGACCTCATGGCCGCGGTGGTAGCGGATCACAACGGAGGACTGATAGAACATACAACAATCACGGCTGGCCGAGTGGTGGAAGCGGAGGAAACCGCGATTGCCATGGCCATGCATGCGGAAGCGAATACCGTCATCAATGACAGCAAGCAGGCCATCGGCAATTTCGTCCGTGGTAGAATTTGCAAACAGGCGTACCATGTCCTCACACGACGCCCCCTAAGCGGCTTGAAAACCCTCGTGTGGACCCCCGCTCACGCGGCTGTGCCCGGCAACGCGTCGGCTCACAGTTTGGCTCGAGATCACGCGCGCCGAGCCTCGTCCGCGGATGCGGACGGCGTGAATGAGGAGGAGAGACACTAAGGGACCCTGCGAGACTTATTATGAAATAGCTCATCGGTATCGCTTGAGGCGTCGCGCGCTGCCACCACCGGCCAAGCAACTCGACAAAACGCAAGCGGTCGCGTTTCGGCGACTTCAGACAAATACATACCAACACCCAAAATACATTAACAAAATCACAGGGGGCAGGGAAAGCGACGAATGTAGGCTCTGTTCAGAAACAGGAACACTAACACACATAATGTGGGAATGCACCTCGCTTCCGTTCTCTCATCCCCCCGTCAGCAGCGAGACTGACTGGACAGCCTGGCTCAGTTCCGGGGACGTCGACCGACAATTTGAATTGGTGGACTGGGCGGAAAAGGCCAAGCAGGCCCAGGGCCTTACTTGAGCCGTAACCCTCAGCCACGTCCCTCTTTACCCTTCCCCCTTTCATTTAAGTTTATCACCACCACCACCACCACTCGCGTTTGTTTCACTTGGCAAGCTACGCAGATACTGGCAACGAAAGATAGGTTTAATTGCGGATCCACTCTCCGGACGCACTCTTGCCTCTTTTGCTGTTCAACTAAAGCGTCGCAAACGCCCGGCCTATGCTTCGTTCTATTGCTCCCCTTCTATTGTTCGGGTTTGCCTCACTGCCTTTCCTCTCTTCGTTCAGACGTGCGATGGCTCAGAGGTGCTTAGAAGCTGCCGGCAATGACGTTACGCGGCATCCTCTCCTCCCCCCCCCCCCCCCCTCACCCCCATAAAAGAAGGTAAAATGAAAAATAAAATGTACCTGCACTCATCGAAAGGGAAGATTAAAAAAAGAAAAAGAAACGCCGCGGCTACGTTGTGCGATCAGTGGCGCACTTGTCACGATGCCGTTGTCTTTGCCGTGCTGTTTGCTTTTGGACAATCAGAGGTATTGCCGCCGGGTTTCGCAACACCACAAAGGTTCGAAGACCGGCCCAATGGTGGCGGTGCTACAGGCCGCACGCCCCGGTTATATATATATATATATATATATATATAGTCAGAATCTCAACAGCGTGCCCCGCGAAGGGCGCACCTCAGCGGACACGGTGTTTGTGAGAAAGTTCAATTTGGACGCAGACCTCGGCTCAATTCGTTTCGTTGTTCTGCTAAGAGGCAAAAAAAAAAAAAAAAAAAAAAAAGAAGAAGAAGAAGAAAGAAGAGCGTACGGATTGTATTAGGGGATGTATATATGCTACAGGCGAGGGCTTCTTAAATCTAAAAATTGGGAAAAGTAAGAAGTTTTCGGCGAGTTCGGAAAAAAAGAAAGCTATATGAGGTGTTTTAAGCAACGCACAAAGAAGTCAGATGAAAGCGGGTTATGGTATTTCGGGAGGTCCGCGCCGGCATCGGTTTCGAATTCGGACGTCATCTACGAAAAAGAAAAGAAAAAAAGAAACCAGAAAAACAAGGTTGCTTCGCCGCCCCCCTTCTATACGGAGGGAACGGTGATCAGATATCGCTGACGAGCATAAAAATGTACTCCCTGTCTGACGTGACCATGTAGTATATATTTTTCGCGAGAAATAAATAAATAAATAAAACAGGCATCAAAGGTATTATACCTCTCTTCGGGCTCACCCAGTTTCGAAGCGACGCATTACCGACACCGTGCAGGGACGTACAGGGGAAACCCGTGAAGGGTGCGTTTCTTTTTGTGCGCGTGTTGATTTATTGGAAACTTTCGAGACGTACACGCTATACTGCCTGCTGTCGGCTAAAGGCAAAAGAATGCCTTACAAAAGAAGAATGTGTTTTTTTTTAAATATATTTTCTTTGTTTTACTGCTCTTTTATGTTCGGTGCCGGTAAACACCGTGTTTACGACCGAAAAAGAATGCCCGCGGCCTTTTGAAAGAGCGCCGAAAGCGAAAGCCATTCGTTTTTTTTTTTTTTTTTCGCGTTTTCTTTTTCTCTCCTCCATTCTTTCCTCGGCGCTCCCAGCAGCTTGCAAAACAAAACAAAACAAAAAAAAACCTTTCAGCACTAGAAATAAAGTAGGTATGCACTCAGAAATCGACATCGACGAGAGCGTTTTTCGGCACCGAGCATTCGCTGCTCCGATCCCGTTTGCTTTAGCGTTCCTTTACTTTTCGTTCCGTTGCCAGGCATAACACCAGACTCACTTTTTTCTTGCTGTTGTCCTCCTGTGCGCACAGCCGTTTTATTTCCCTCGTATCCCGTTCAACAACCATCACACCTATACAGTTTACTTTCTTCACCCGCATTCATTTCTCTTCAGCATATTCCCGATTCGAACGCAGGTTTTCCCTTGCCTCCGCATTGGCATGCAAAATTTTTCCACGTTTTCTATTTCTTTTCTTTTCTTTCTCGTCCAAAAGCTGGCTGAGTAAGATAAGTATTGACGGACCGCGCTTTCCGACGACAATTGAGAGGCTTTCTATGCATAAATGGAAAGCAGATGGCGCCATATGTCGCGCGTCGTTTTCGCGCAAAATATATGTTGGACACAACACCGCGGCAGTAGAAATCCTAACGCTAAAGTCATTTACTGCTTATTCCCCACAGCACCTCAACACCTGGTATAAGCAGAGCCGTTGAAACGCCAATGCTGAAGTTATTGGGTGTTTTGCTTGCCGACTCCGCGGCATCGTGAACAGGGACGCCGTAATGGGACAATACCGCATAATTTCAACCACCTGGGTCTCTCTTAACGCACGATACACTGTAGTTTTTTTTTTCCCTCCATTTCGCCCCCATCGAAATGCGGCCGCCGCGGCCGGGTTTCGATCCCGCGGACCCACCCGCCATGGTTGCTCAGTGGCTATGGTGTTGGGCTGCTGACCACGAGGTCGCGGGATCGAATCCCGGCCACAGCGGGCATTTAGACGGGGGCGAGAACACCCGTGTACTTAGATTTAGGTGCACGTTAAAGAGCCCCACGTGGTCGAAATTTCCGGAGTCCTGCATTGCGGCGTGACTCACAATCACAAAGTGGTTTTGGCACGTAAAACGTCATAATTTAATTTCAACTTTTTTAATCCCGCGGACTGATGCTTCGCAGCGCAACGCCACTCAGCCGCTAAGCAGCCACGGCGAATGCATGTTTCAACAAATGGCTTCTTTTTTGAAATTCAGGCTCCAGATCTGTTTCTTATCACCTCTTTTTTCATTTTTTTTCCTGCAAATTATAAACAGGAGAGGTTGGCGCACTTATGGCGGCATCGGATGCTCCTTGTCACTTAGCAAAGGAAACAAATATGCTCAAGAAGAGCGAGCAATGACGCAAATCTTGCACTCAGTTGACCATCACACGTATAAACAAAATACACTCCAACAGTACGCGAATCACGAAGGTTTGTGCACGAGTTCAGCATACACGTGCGTATTTAAAGCCAAGTACTTTGAATGGCCAAAGCACCGAAAACGAGAAATTACAGTGCAGAACTCCGAACACAAGTAATTACACATAACGCAAAAAAAGAAAGAAAGAAGGAAGCGCGTTCACCACGTAAGTCCAGATCTGTTAGTACGTAACAACATAATGGCCTTGGCCAGTCCGCACACCCCTTGGACCGCCCACGAAATCCGGGAACACCGCGCGCTAGACACCGGCAGCAGCGCTGCTAGCGACACCTCACGACGTCTTGTATAACCGAAATTCGTTCAAAGCGTTTTCGTTTTTTCCGGGACCGCGAAGCGAGTATTGCAGCGCACATTGCAAAATGATCTAATCTGAATCTGTCTAAATATAACCCACACTCTTAAACACACACACACACACACACACACACACACACACACACACACACACACACACACACACACACACACACACACACACACACACACACACACACACACACACACACACACACACACACACACACACACACACACACACACACACACACACACACACACACACACACACACACACACACACACACACACACACACAAAAGGTGTAAGGGTGTCAGTTAATTATAGACTGATTTACACCACTATTCAATTGGAAGGGTGTAAATTTATGTTACAGTGATATAGCAGACCATCGAGGGAGACGCAGCGACTGCCAAAATGTGACGACGCTCGGCTCCCACGTGACCAGCTTCTGAATCACAACGTCATGACACGTAGACCTCCCGGGAAACGAGACGAAAACTAGCGCTGAGTTCACCAAGCTTTTCGTTCGTAAGCGCCCTTTGGCAGTGGTCGGCCGCCTTCGGTAATGATATGAAGAGCATCAGGATTGGCTATCGTTCGCTCTTACGAACAATTATCGCCTAAAGCCTTTTCGTGAACGCGATCCTTCGTTCGTAAAAAAAATGTTTTGCTAAATTACGTTCGGTGATCTAAGGCTGACCAGTATAATTTTATGGGCCTTAGAGCCTAATTGAGAACCTTAATCGAAAGAAAAAGTAATATTAATAAAATTAACAACAACAACAACAACAACAACAACAACAACAACAACAACAACAACAACAATAATAATAATAATAATAATAATAATAATAATAATAATAATAATAATAATAATAATAATAATAATAGTAGTAGTAGTAGTAGAGACCAAACTAAAATTTCAGTACCCCTTTAAGTTGTTGCAACGCGTTGCAAGAGGCCTTCGTCCTGCATGCATACAGCCTAATTAAATATCGCACGCCAATGGTGACGACTAAGGAAATCTGATTTAGAGTGAAAGGAACGCTCCTCGTTCTCATTCGCTGTGGCGTGTTATGCTTCGGCGCTACTCTCCCGAGAGGCAATAAATATCGCAGTTCGCAAAGCTATAGCTGTGTTTACGCTCTCGAGACGTTTCCGACCACTTTATATGTTTGTTCTCTTCCCCTTGTGTCCCTTTATCGTTGAGGCAAGCAGTGCTCGACACAGAAGGGTCGCTTCGGGAAGCGCAGAGGAAGGGAGGGGGGGGGGGGGGGGCTGAAGGGGACAGTGGATGACTAAATGCGTTCCGTCGCCTCTCGAAACGGTCCCGCTCGGACACGCCAGAACGAAAACAGCGTGGAGGCGTCGGCCAACTGTTGTCGTCACTTCGGAACATATCGGATGGCGGCGAGGACGCGGCGCGTCCTTTTGTTTACGAGAAAGGAAAGAAAAGGGGGCGAGGAATAAGCGAGAGAGGAGCTGATTTTTGTAGAGGCAACCAGGAAAAAAGTGGCGAGGAGGACGAGGAAGCGTAATTGGGCCCGTTGAGGGTAACGCAAGACAAACGGCGGCGGCGGCGGCGTCGAAACAGTATACGCTCCGCCCAGTCGGCGCCAATCAGGGTCCGGCTGCTGTTGGCAACGCGGCTGAAACATTTGTCTCAGTCCCGCGGGATCGCGCATGGTCTCGATAAATGAGTGCAGCGCTGCGGAAATGCCGAGGGCGAGTGCCATGGACGGCGAGCGTGCGCTTAGACGGGGGCCTAAAACGGTAACCACACGGTTCGCATTCCCCGCGTATTTTCGCCGTCCCCGCGTCCGTTGTCACGTTACGCAAAAAAAAAAAAAAAAGTTTTATTGTGGCAGGCGGGTTGTACGTGATCTTGATAACTGTGTGCAGACCTACGGAGATGCGGAGGTGAGCAAAAGTTGACGGCGCGCGCGCTCGAGTGGAGTCGGTGACCACATGGCGCGTATTTCAGGCGTCGCGTTTCATGTTCAGCAAGCAAATAGCAAGGCAAACGTCACCCGTGGACTGTGCGCGGTCTCGACAATTGAGTACAGCGCCGTCGAAATGCAGGGGCGAGTAAAAGTGAACGAGGCGTCGCGCTTAAAAACGCAGTCGGTAACCACACGGCGCGTATTTCAGGCGTATTATCGGCGTTGCCGCGCCTGTTTCACGTTTGCGAGCAATAGCGGCGTTATCGTGAACCCAGATGCATATCATGTGTTCTCCTACGTACTAACACAACTCGCTCGGATGAACACCTTATTCTCCTGTACGTTTTAAAGGAACACTAAGCCGCACACAACATCAGCTGAGACTGGTATCGTACACTCTTTAAAAAAACTATATTTGCGTTCATTTGGAAATTAATTCACTTGAAACTTTAATAACGAAAATGAAGGTAAAATTTACCTCTGTAGAATTTTGCACTGCGATTCCAGCGTCCGTACGACGTCGCGGATTTCAAAGTGTTTCTTCGGTTAAACGGGTTCTCTGCCGGGGCCGTGAGGGCCGCTGCCTAACATTCCGAAGGCTCGATTTAGTACACAGGCCAATACCCTAGAAAGGGGACAGGAGGATGGCGCCACGGGAGCTTAATCGTAAAGCGAGGATAACAGGTCCCACCAAAGTTGTAACAAATAAATAAATAAATAAATAAATTGATAAGCGGATTTGCTGACGGGAAGCAGCAGGAAAAAAACCAGCACGACATCAAGAGAACACAAGTCTTGGCGCCAACAGCTCGACATCTGCGCTCGCGCCCCACGTCTACGACAGTGCGCCAGTGCTACTGCCTTTTGTCGGTTCTTCTTCACTACAAAATAAATAAATAAGTAAATAATGGAATAAATAATCGCCCACGTAAGGTAAAAGATGATGGCTCGGCTCACACCTGCGGGATGCCGTTTTCTCGCCCATTCCAAATAAAATAAAGAAAATAGATGTATGTAAGTTGATGGCACCACGAGGAGGCTCCGGCTGCTCCCCTGAACCAATGTGCAATAATTAAAAAAAAGAAACGTTTTGGCAAGAGCAAACAAAGGCACAGCAATAGATAAACACTTAAGAACGAGTTCCCGCTAGTAGTTCACAAGTCGATCGTGACACATAGGCTACTTCATTTACCTTCTTATTGCTTTTACGCTTCAGTTAAGCATACCAGATGTCACCAAAGGTATTTAGCACTTCGTTGAGCGTATCTTTGGTGTCAGAGTCGTATATCACAGGCAACGCCAGCGTCTCCTTACCCAACTGGTTATCGCTTTGACCGTCAGTCTACATTTGGCGGTCTCTGAGTCCCGCACAAGTGCGGCCGGCAACCGCGACGTGCCCCCTTCCCCGGCTTTGCACAATCTTATGCGAGTCACAGTGGCTTATCCATGGCCGAGCAGATCGACGCGAATCGTGTGACCGCATTTCTAAGGCACTGGTTGAACATCGAATCCTGGTGTGTGCATATGCGCGTGCGCGCGCAGTTAGGAAAATAGAAATGTTCGTGTGGAGATGACGTCCAACGTTCGGCGGCGTGTTCCAAACGCAACACTTACTTCCCTTTCGCTCTCTTTCTGCAGTGTGGGCTTGAGGGCGGAGCGTGTACTGAACGCTCAAGCTGTCACCGAGTGTGTTGTTATCCCCAGTGGAAAAATGCGCGTGTGATAGAAGTCGCAGGCCTAGTTCGCAGAGCAGTACTGAGGTAGTCGAGAGAAGTGTTTATTGAGCTCTTCCGGAGGGAAAGAAAAGCGTCCGTGTTTTCACTTAGCCAAGCTGTTTGTTTCATTTCGTTAACGCCACGCGACCGTCCCTCCGTCTTCCTGTGTATAATCCTCGACGTGTCTTTCTTGCCTACAACCGGCCGCTCGCCGGGGCTTCGTTATCCTCAGGCAGCCGACTGCTGTTTCTTCGGCTTAGGCGGCAAGAGACGGCGCCGTACTAGACAGAAAACGAAGCTTGCTTTCTTTCCTTCCTTCCTTCCTTCCTTCTTTCTTTCTTTCTTTCTTTCTTTCGTCCCAATCACATCTTGTTTCCCTTCCTTCACATTAATCTCGAGCGTTTTCTCTTGCTTTCGACACGTGCCTCCTCGTCCAGCCGTTGTCATTTGCTTCTTCCCTTTTTTTTTTCTATTTCTGCGTTCACTAAATTGCGCCCGTCGACAGTTTCCCTTTGTTTGCCCACTGTCGCCCCCCGCACTCTCCTAATTGTTTCCGGCATAAAAGAAAACGGAGCAGCAGATATGGCGTTGCTTCTAAAACAGTTCGTTCCAAGATATTCCTTTTTTTCTTTTCTCTTCTGTTTCTTTTTTATTCAGACAGCTTGCGCCGACGAACAAATGTGCACGAATTAATTACTTCCCTGGAAGGCTTGAAGGGCCGAGAACGCATCTTTTCTTTTGTCGTGGTCGAATCGCGGGAACCTCGTAGAGGCATTCTAATAAAGACGACCATTTGTTAAAAGCAGTACAAGGGCCTATTCAAGACGGGAACCTCGTTCTGTGCTTGTTGAGGACTATATGGAAATCGGCAGTAAATACTACCGTGCCTCGGCTCTTCCAAGTTGGAACGGCAATGTCACATATAACTGATTGACCACAGCTCTGTGAGACAGCAAGAACGATCATATCGTCTTGGCATGCTTGTGCACTATATTCCACATTGTTATTAATACTTTTCTAATTTAACACGGAATCGATTGCGCCAAATGTCCTTTCCGTGTATGAAGCAAGATGCATTCGCAACTGCACACTGAACTGGTCAATTCACATTCTTGGCGTTAAGCTTTCAAGGAAATTAATTTTGACCACCTGGGGTTCCTTAATGTGCAGCGCATGCGCCGTACACGAACCCGCGACCTCCAGCTGCGCAGCGCAACACCGCAGCCACTGAGCTATACCGGTTTCGGCGGGTTTGAAATCTTGTTGTACACGGGCAATCTGGACAGGCAGCGAGTAGCTGTTTTCGCAGCAGGATTCTGTCGAAACCATTGTTAAAATGCTCGATTGTTTCGAAACTATTCGCAAAAAAAGCGCGTTCAGCGTCCTTCTCCAGTGGTATCACAGTTGGGGTATTGCGGTGACACAGACGCAGGTGCTGGTTTTCCAAGATCTTCGATGTGGCATAACGCATCATGCCGGGGAGTATCTGAACCGGTGTTCAACTTTTTTTTTTTTTTTTTTTTTTTTTTTTTTTAATGCGCAGCCTGATCTGCTGCAAGATTAGCTGAATGGTAAAATGGAAGTTACCCACGTGGTAGACGTAGCTGCAGTTAAGTCATGGCCAGGGTGTTTACTTTCTCCTTTTTTTTTTTTCAACTTGTGGCCCACATTTGCTTAGCGAAAAAACTGCGGTTTGAACCGCGAAGTGTGTACGCCTTAAAAAACAAACTTAGGCGCCCATGGATAAGTCGGCAGGAAAACTGCTTGGACTTGTCCTTTGCGACAACTGTGTTTCTTTTCCCTTCTTTTATCCGAATCGCCATGCAGGCCCATATTTCTGCAAAAGCGTCTACAATCTTTTCTTCTTTATCGCTCGTGATCACCATCGATCACGTGTGAAGCTTCCCACGATATAATAGCAGCTGGACGGGCGAGCTTGCGATTGAGATGAGAAAAGTAAAACACGGAGGTATCGGACGTCCCCACCGGAAGTCAAGGCTCCGAGACACGTACACTGGCTCTTATCGCGAAATAGGCGGCCTGGCAAGGCAGTCACGTGCAGATGTTTGTCTTGGCTACGTGAAATATACGACGTCGCGGAGGATAGGGCTCCAGCACAGTGTTTATTCCTCGTTACTCATGCGTGGTAACGCAGCATCCTGCGATTGAGAAAAGGACAACTTCTTTTTTTTTTTTTTTTTTGCGCGAAAGTGAAGCACAGTTAAGTGTACAGAATACGCTTATCGTGGCTCGAATAATGAACTATAGTGGTACAAACGATTCACGCTACAAAGTGCATTGCTTGCACGAGGTTATAAAGACCAGGGTTACTTGAATTCGTTGCGTTCATAACTCGTACCTAGATAGGCAGCCCCGTTTAATACGCGTGAGGTGCTGTAGAAGTTCGTAGTTTCGAAAACAAAGCTAACAGTCCTGCTTCAGCCCGTTGAATGTGTTAGCATTAGGAGTGTCAAAGTTTTTAAAGAAAGGCAGAATAAAAAGTGAAGTAGTAGCTCGCTAATGAGGAATTGTGATTGAGTGCATAGCATTATTATGCAAGCTTATAATGTATCCTCGAAACCGGGATTGCCGTTTAACGCGATAGCGTTAAGGGCTCCGCGTCGCAGAAAATCCGATGTCGGCGTAGGCGTCGGCGCACGCGGCCGAGAAAATCATCCCGAAGCACGCATATTCTATACAGCACTAAAGCTGTTCTTCTATCGCTAAAGTTGCTCATACCTTGTCTTACGTTCTTTACAAAGTTATTCCAGGGAATTTTGAGAATGGCAGCCCACAAACAAATGCCACGAAACAACCGACAGCGCGGACCTCTTATGTTAAATCTTCTCAGACTGAAATATCAAGAGTGCGAAACAATGACAGCAGATCGGCCCATGCAAGAAAGAGGCCGCGTTTCTACCACAAAGCTCGCGTTCGTGCATATATTTCGCTGCCAGCGTTTCGCGGTACAAACATTACAGTTACGCATAAGCTGCAGTTGGCCGAAAGCGTGAGAAGCAGTCAGGGATCTTTGAATGCTATCGCATTCCACTCTTATAAACGTGAAGCTTAAGCGTCCTCCGAAGTTTTTTAAAGATATATGTAACTCCCATATAGAAATGCCACGCACACTATGACGATTTATCCGTTTTCGTAAGGGGTCCATGCTGTTGTAGTGCATTCTTTCTCGAATAACTGACGCGCCCACGCGCTCTCCTTCGTTCAGACACGTCCCCTTCAGAAGCTTCTCTCGGTTGTCGCAGACGCAGTTATTTCGCTGCTTGCGTTTTGAGCGCGTGCCTTGTCTACGCAAGCTTTCTCCTGCATTCTAACTGGACCTCCGGGAGGGCTGACACATACACACACTTCGTGCGAGCCGGTCACGTGTCGAGAAAACATTTTAAAGAAATATTTTAAAGAAATATAACGGTTTGGGCTTTGACTAAGAAAGGTATTCCTTCAAACTGCTCGTGTACTTAAATGCACGTTAAGAAAACACGAGATGGCCAAAATTAATCCGGTGCCCCCCGCTATACTTCGTGCCCTATAATCACGTTGTGTGCGCGTGTGTTTCTTATAAAACCAAAGAATGTTTACGTCATTGTATAAGTAAGTCAATCTTATGGACAACTGTTGACTACTGTCTCGTGTTCCATGTTGAACCACAGTGCAGCTTATTATGTTTTGTGGTTCCTGTCAAGCGAAAGTGCATCGGACGCGCATGTTACGTACATTGTACCTCTTCCATATAGTGCTTTGATCTGTTATGATTTCAACAGTCTGTGCGGCAATATCTTTCTTTATTAAACACAATGTTGTCAAAAAGTGTCGCTAAAACAACAATAAGACCAGGAGCGGCGTTTCTGATGAGCCTACGCGGAAAAAGTACGGTGGACAAGAATCGAATCTCATTACGCTACGTTAGTGCAATATCAACATCAAAATTTGCAGTGTCTGTGTTCTAGACAAACGCAGGTAACGAGGTGGGAGAGGCCGACTCTAGAAAGCCATCCGTTATATAACTTGGCTTTTCGCCGAATTTGTAAAATATTTTTTTTTTTTCTCCCCGACTGGAAACGCGTCCGTCGAAGCGATGATTTACGACCGTAAAAGAGACGCGCAGAGTTCAGCTGCGAGTATCTCCAAAGAGAATATAAAACATAGGTGGAGGTCTGGGGTACAACGACGGTACGCACACTGGACGTTATCGGAAGGAAAAGGTACAACGGGAATGAACAAAGAGTGAGAAAAAAAAATGAAAAAAAAGGGGAAAAAAGAAAGAACTGGGAGGCGTCGATAAATGCAACGGGTACGCAGAAGTATGGAAGGTTGCCGCGCATGACAGGGGCAGGCGGCGATTTATGACATCCTTTCGCTGGCGCCGTTGCGCCAACGATGTTCGCGGCAAAGGCGCCGAGAAAGTGACGTGACGTATCGCCCCTGCGCTACGGGCGTTCGCGTTCGACACAGGGCGCCGACCAGCGCGGGACGCGCCGGCTCTGCGCCGCACTCCGGTGTTCTCGCCCGCGTTTGGCAGGAAAGACAGGATGGCATCGGAAGAAAGGGTGGTGTCTGAAAAATGAGTCACGTTGCAGGGGTGAGAGGTCAGCGTGTGCGTTTGTGAGCGTGCGTTTGTGAGTGAGTGAGTGAGTGAGTGAGTGAGTGAGTGAGTGAGTGAGTGAGTGAGTGAGTGAGTGAGTGAGTGAGTGAGTGAGTACGAGTGAATACGAGCGAGGTAGTGAGTACATGTGCGAGTACGTGTGTGCCTAAGTAGCGCCGCGTGGCACCCAGCCACGCGGCGCTACTATATATATATATATATATATATATATATATATATATATATATATATATATATATATATATATATATATATATATATATATATACACACCTTGTTTCAGTAAGGTTAACCCGGCCAAGATCGGGTTCCGCATAGCTTCCACGTGCATGGCTCCTCCGGTGTACTGTAAGAAAATAATTGTATCACGTCACAAGTAGTGACTGGTATCACTACTCAGTGGCAGCATCTCCTTTTATACTAATGAGAATGCCAAAAGAATATCAGTGCACTGACTCAGCATTCAGCTCCACAGCTAGCTCGGCGGGCCGAAAGAAATGGAGGGATGTCAAGCAGAGGGCGCGTGTAGCATGGTCCGCTACTCCGCACGTAAAACACGTAAACACGTAAAGCAGACGAAAGCGCGTTGTTGTCGTCTGCTTCGAAATCCTCGGTCGCCGGCTTTCCAGCATTGCAAGCGCCGTGCAGTCTGGTACAAAGTTCTTCGAGTGGTTCCTCGAGTGAAGACCCCTTAGGAGGACGAGTGTTCGTATCCAGGCGGGCACAGTGAACAGAAGCTGTTCCCGCGGTTGCTTGCCTTAGAAACATCCCAAGTAGCCTCTGACCTGCCAGGAATTTAGCACGTTTAGTATAACGTTCGCCGAGCCTCTGTGCACCGCCCAAGGAACAGGTCCGTCGATCGGCAGCTCTTTGTACGCGCATTTCGCCATGCTCGCCAGCGCGGTGTCCAGGCGCGGCGCTCAGCAACCTACACTTTTCTCTGACTGGCAACGAAAAGGAAATAACGCAAATGAAGAACTACACATCGACGGCGCGTGGTCTTCCAAGCGCAAGGGCGCAACACCCTTCCCCTCCACCCCTGCAGGCACATATGTCGTGCGCGCACTTTGCGTGTGCCGCCTTCGGCAAGCATGACCGCGAGAACCGAAAGCGTGCCGAAACTGGTTTCCCGCGTCCCGAGGTCGCGTGTGTGCTCGCGTTCGCGATCTTTTGCCTGCCTGGCCTAGACCTCTAAAGTGAGCTCGCCCACGACGCTGCGTCTGGGCACGCGGGGCCCCCGGTAAAAAAAAAAAAAAAATATCAGAAATAAATAAAACAAATAAAACAGTGCAGTGCTGAAGAACCGAGAGCTCGCATGATGCAGTCGGAACAGTGCGTCCTGCTGACTGGTTATTGTAAAAGCAAGGTGATATTAAATAAATAAATAAAAGTATGCCGCGCAGTATGCTTAGTGCAGTCAATCGCGACGTGCATAAATCAAATACGCAACCCACTAACATTAGCATTGCCCTATATATATATATATACACAAACAAGCCCCAAGCTTTGAACAGCCTAAGCTGACTGTGTTTGTGAGCTGTTTTCATTCTGCTTTTTGGATCACTAACTTTTCCAAGCGATGTCGTTGGTGGTTTCGTTCATTTCAGGAACTTGTCTGAATAAACTTCCACCAAACATGTACTTTCTTTCAATATACTTCCAACGGTATGATGGCCAGACACGGATGAGCAAAACTTTTTCGCGAACAGAAATTGTTTTCTCAAAGCTTGACGAAGCGTTGGCGAAATCATAGAATGAGCCCGACCATCTCGCAAGCTTTACGGAAAATTCGGGAGATTTGGCCGGTGCGCAAAGACGTAATACTTGCGCCAAAGTTTTCTCTTTTCTCACTCGAATCACGTGGTTCACGGCTGTGTAGCGTCACTTGCGCAAGGCTGTATAATCAGGAGTAAACGTGCTTGCGGCTAAATTACTTCGTGCAACCGGACGCTCACATCTTTATCATGAGCCACAGTCCATGATTAAAAAAGTAGTAATAATAACGTGCACGAACCATCGACGATGAATCTTAATGTAAGCGGATAGCCCGAACAAACGAACGAACGTGCGAGCGATCCAACGAGAGAGAGAGCGAGAGAGAGAGAGGGCATTTTCTTTGCCGAATCTGACCAATGGCCATCGACGGACCACCGACCAATCTCGAAAACGGCCGAAAAAAGCCAACAAAGGCTGTTCCCATTAAAGAGATAGAGCGAGAGAAGAAAATCCGACGATGCACATTTCTCTCTAGCGATTGTCCCACGAAACTGCAAGGAGTGGACAACACTGCACGCATTTACGCGTACGCAGTGCCCAGTCACCCTGCCCCGAGCGTAACCTCTTCCTGCGGTCATGCATCTGCCGCGGGCGACGCCCCTGCTCGCGTGGCTCGTCCTTCAGTGTCTGGTTACTCTTTTCCTTGCTCATCATCGTCCTCGTGCTTAGCCTCGGGGACGGTCCGCGGTCACTCCGCCGCCGACGACGCGCGGCTCTGGCGCGCGTCGGGCTTTTCGTTTATGCGTCCGCCTGATTTGATCGGGTGACCCCGAAGCGATCGGCGCTTGATTGCATAAAGAGGCGCCCACCGACGACTTCCTGACTCGATTTCCCGCAGAGTCTGTCGCTCGCGCCGAACAGGTCGGAACGGGCGTTCCGCGCGGAGCGGACAGCTCGGTCACGTCGCTTGTAGTTCGTGCGGCTAGCTTCTATTTTGCTTTTCTTGGTTCCTCCTATAATAGGGGCATCAAAGACTCCTCCCCCCCCCCCCCGCGGTCGCATTCTGATAAAGGACAATGATAATAAAGATAAACATGCCGTAAATAGACCGGAAAATAACACTCGACGTTTATTCTTTTTTTATTTTTTTGTTTTAACATACAACCGTTTTATGACTGTATATCGTTGCGCTAAAAAAAAGGAAAAAAATACATACGTGGCGCTGGTGAAGTCCCGGAGGCGTCCCCTGGCGTTTAAGATTCACCGGACGACGCTCCGAATGATGCGGGACAAGTGTGTACAGCCGCCGGCAATCGCCGAACGATCAGTAAACCTCTCCAACAAGGTCAAGCGTTGGGTGAGTTGATACGTGATCAACTAAGGCGGAAACCAGAGAAAAAAATAACGTATACAGAAGAAACAATGCGTATGCAGGACAAAAGGTGGACGAATGCGAAAGCATTGATTCGCACTCGTCTTGCGTGCTCTTGATTAGTTTTTTCATGCGTGTCTCTCTTTTACTGGTAAATTTCCCCTTGATCGAACATCCCTACAGACGCCTATAGCTTCAGTGAAGGAGCACAAATTGAAGGCTTCGAATGGAAGACGCCATTAGGCTACCACCCCCACACCGCGTTTTAGAGCACGCCAACCAGAAATCTCTAGCACCATCCGAATAAGAAGGAAAAAAAAAATAAAGACGCTTATAAGGCGCGTTTGTGTTAAGTACGGCGAAGGCCACATACGCGTGATCGTGCCCCATTGAGCGTTACCGCGCTTGTTCGTCCGACGGCACACGCCGTTTCCTCGTTAAGCTTCAATTCGAGAGCGCAACGATGGAAATTACTTCGCTAGTCTGAGAAAAAAAGGCATCGCCCAGGACGTGCTTCCATCCCTCATTTGGCCGGTACCCTACACTTCTGCGGAGACCTGGCGGCGCCGTCCAGGCGAAAATGGAAAGCCGCTTTTTGCGCGGCGCGAATGAGGCGGGACTTCGAGAAAGGAACTGGCGGAGCAGCCATTTTTTCTTTTTGGTCTCCCCAGCTTACACACACACACACACACACGCGCGCGCGCGCGCGCGAGAGAGAGAGAGAGAGAGAGAGAGAGAGAGAGAGAGAGAGAGAGAGAGATGCTTGCGGCGGCGTGAAAGCGTCAATTTTGAGGCTCGGCGTCCGGGGCCCGTCGAGAGTGGTCGCCGATTTTGTGTGCGCGTGCGCGCGCTTCCTCGCTCTGCTTGGCTGCCCGCGAGTGAACTGCGATGACCAGTTAGCACGCCAAGCACTCATCCTGATCAGGAAAGAGGTGTGCTCCTCCGGCAGTGGTTCCGAGCATATACCCAAGGAACGGGGGAAACACGCCGGCGTTTTCAGTTCCTCTGGACGAGTGTAACGCCTCGCCGTTTTCTCTTTCCTGTTCTGTGCGTGGTTGATCTTGTTTGTCGTTCTTTTTCTTTCCCGTCTCGCCACTCCCTCGATGACCATTTCTTCGCCGCACTTTTCTTCTCCCACCCACCCCGCCCCGCTGCGAAGCGCACGTGTGAAGCCGAGAAGAAAAACGGGCCCCCGCCGCGTAGCTTGTAATCGCGTCCCAGGGCGGGCGGACGTCTGGGCGGGCACCATCGAACTGTCCTCGCCGGCTTGTTGCGAGTCGTTTTTACTGCCGCAGAGTTCGGGAATGAGAGACAAAAACACGACAACAAAATGAAGCCGTCCGCCACAATCGGGGCTGGCCACTTATCGACAGGTCAGACAAAAGTCCCAACTAAAAGGAGGGAAAAGAAAAAGGAAAGAAAAGGAAACAAACACACGAAAATAAAATGAGAAGTGCAAATGCGGGCGCAAATGGCACGGAGCTGGTGCGAGTCCATTTGCGCGAATGGCTTTCTATAGGGCTGGAACAAGCCATTGGTTTTTCAACTCGCCTTGCCGTACCTATAGGAGAAGGGGGCCGTTCGATTCGTATCTCGCACCGTGAGTCCTGGAGGATGTGTGTGTGTGTGTGTGTGTTCTTTAGGACTTGGAATCTTTTCTTTCTTTGACGCTGGCACATGTTCAAGTTTGGAAGGCTTTTCTTGCTGGAAACAGTCTCGCCCCTCCCGTTCGCCTTTTGATACAAGAGGTCTTCCCTGCCTTGTATCGGCGTCTCTGTACAAGCGAGTGATGGAAGGACTCTCTGATCTTTATTCCCGCTTGCGCCTCCGTTCATCAGGTGTGCATCAGCGGGTGGGCTGCAAATGTCCCTGGAGTAACGGGGTGGGGTGGGGGGACAGCTTTCCTTTCGTTCTCTCTTTCCTTCTTCTTCTTCTTCTTCTCCTTTTCGTTTCTTTTTCTTGTTTTTTAAAGCTGTTTTTCAACGGAAATGCTGGAAGTTGTCATGAGTTGCCACGGTGGGAAGAATGCGCCGGACGAAGTTTTATCAATAGGTATACCTTGGACGCTGCAATAACTGGCACGTGATATGGGCCGAACCGGCCGGGACCACTGTTTGTCGTAGGACATGCATTCAGTTGCGAAGTCGGTCATATCATTAGAGAAGGTGGTGCACACGAAGCAAGCACGAAGGGAAATGTTTGAGCATTCGCCCCCCCCCCCCCCCGGTGCTGGGTTATTAACCAGCTTTTTTTTAGAACGCGCTGGGTCATACTTGAGCCCGAGTTCGCACATAACGGCTTCACATTGTGTAAAGGCTAGACAGAAAACTGTTGGGCAGGAACCAGATACATTAGCGGCGGACTCCTGTGACGCAAGGATTACTGCCTATGCTTGAACACCTTGAGGAGAATACCGCCTACCATGCAGCAAAGCAAGAAATGCTATTTTTCTTTTGAAATTTGACTACCTAGTCATAGAGTCTGTGTAGTTTTCTGAGGTCACCAGCAGCACCGCGTCCACCTCGTCGATGAAATCGTCTACGGACTCTACACAAGCCTAGCGCGGCGCTGTAACAACGGAACAGTGGAAGCAGTCGTTACGCTTAAGACTTTAGGGCCTGTATTCACAAAAAGTTATCACGCTTAAAACGTTCGTGCCAGCTAATAGTGATGTAGAACATAATATTAGCGAAGGCGATCAGCCAATGAAAAGCAGCACTTAGAACAAAAATCTTTGCGAATTCGGCCCCTGATTTCTGCCAGTGTGGCTGAGGTCTTCATCTAGGATAGCGTCCGGTGTGGTCGAAACAGCGCGAAGACCCAGAGGCCCAAAATAGCGCTTCGTTGTTCCCTTTCTTCATCTTGTTTCGTCCGGTCTCAAAGCTATCCATGATGAAGACTTCATGTACTCTGGCAGAAATGAGAAGTGCTAAACAGAAAGCCTGCTTCCATCCTTGCTTTATTTCGGCGTATAGAATCCAGGAATTAGGGCGCTCTGTTTGCCTGCAGAAATACCGTAGGGATGTCAACAAAGGCGGAAATCATCTTCTGGCATCCGCGCTCAAGCTTTCCGCGTTGTTTTGGGAGCCAGACTCGCCACTTTCGCTAAGCCACGGCCTCCCAGCGGAAGTAGAGTAGCCTTCTTGGCAAGCAAACATCAAGGCACCGCAGAAAGCTAATCCAAAGAGCAAAACAAGCAGCGTCGAACGTCGAGTGCTGGCTATAGCTATAGGCTGGCATTTCGTCGTGTAGGAAGGGGTGGGCGAAGAAACCTGCTCCGAGGGATTAGGACGCACGGCGGCCCCGACAGGTCCGACCTGTGTCCAGGGATTAAGCAAGGATTAGGTGTCGGTGGCATCGGGGGCCTATATAGAAAGAAGCCGGCTCGCCGAACGATGCCTCCCCCTTGCCTCGATAGCCGCTATGCCGCGGTGATTATAGCAAGCAGCGTCCATGTTCCTTTCGCACACAACTTTCCTGCTATCCTGTAGCGACGGGCCGTTGGCTTTTCGCTCAGCGCTCAGTTACGGGAACTCTCTATCCTCGCCGTCTTTGCCAGATGAAACGTGCGAGCGTCGTATGCTTCGTGCCACGGCAGGACCTATGCTAACTAGGGATGTGAAGTGCACTTGCTTTCTCGCTATTTTCGTAGTCAGCAGGTCCGGACGGGTTTTCTGCGGGGTGCGCTATAACTGAATTCAACTTCATCTTTTTTTTCCTAAACAATGGAGGAAAGCCCGAAGAAAACGTGGAAGTTATTTCACTTGACACACATTCCCGTTTCCTTCTTAAACTTCATATTATGGATAACATACGAATAGTATTATTGTTGATAATAGTACTTTCACTGCCTGCGCGAAAACTTATAAACTCCACAAAGAAAGAGAAGGAAAGGCCAGCTAGCGAAGTACCTTAAGCTCACAGTTTTGTAAGTGGCCTGCGCTGCAACGTTCTGCGCACACGGAAACCGTTCGTGCTCGCAGCGCGTCGTCGCGTTACTCGAACAGGAATCTCATATCCGGCCTTCGAAATCCACTTACTGATCTCCGCAATTTCAGTACTGAACATTCGGCGGCGTCTGCCTCGGCGACTGTTTTGTCAATGGTAGGGGCTTTTCGGAAAGAACCATTAAAAATATAATCACGACGCAGAGGCGGGCGCAAAACCGATTTCAAGCTTATTAAACAGTCAGAGAAGATGCAACGTGCTTTCTGAGCACAGTGGATCGCGCAAAGTCGCAGCTAAATTTCATATATAGACGCATGATTCCCACCGTTCGTGGATCGCAGCACCAGATTTGCGTCTAGGGTTCTTAGCGCGAAGCTCCCTATTACTAAGACAGCGCGCAACAACAAAAGAAAGAAAGAAAGAAAGAAAGAAAGAAAGAAAGAAAGAAAATGTGTGCATCTACGGTGACTGTGCAGCGGGTAATCACCAACATAATGAGCAAGCCGCCTCTCACAACCGAGCGATTTAACCAACCAACGAAACTAGGTGACGAACAAACAATGCAGTCTGCTAAGTCGCGTCATAATCATTAGCGAGCTTAGTGGCGGAGCTCTGTAGCGCGGAAGCATAAGCCGCTTTTTGCCCCGAGTCTCTGTCTTTCATTATTACTCTTCTTTTTTCTTGCCTTGCACGCCTGGCTCGTTGCGAGGTTCATTAGCCTCCTCCTCATGGTATATGTAGCCTGTGTGCATTTTGTCGTGTACTGACGCGAGGAGCTTCCAGTTACAGGACGGCATCGAAATCGAAACGAACACACGCACGTGCCCAGCAAAGGCGGTTAGGCGAGAAACGCGAAATCGTCCTCATGGTGGAACAATGAACAAAATATATATGCGGTATATAAAAAAAAGAAGAGAAAAAAAAAGAAACGTCAGGGTAAGGAGGGAGGGCGAAGGTCGGGATTTGTGTCCGGATTTTCGCAGAAACACGTTCTGCTTGCCTCGTATAGGCAGTCTTTCTTTGTTTGCTCTTTTTTTCCTCCTCCCCTTCTTCCTTTCTCCGAGCTGTTGTCTCTTCGCCTGGGCTGGAAGTTGGGCTGCTAGCGATTTGTCAGTGTTATCTGAGCGCGTTCAGGATTATGGAGCACGCCCTCCGCTCCCCCCACCTCTCTCCAACCCCGCGCTAGCCGGCTGATCGCAGAACTCCTCGTCGCTGCTGCTGGCGCTGTTGGGATTCCACGGCGTGGCGGCAACGCGAAAAGGAACAAACGAAACCGAGGCCGCGCGAGCAGTGAGCGTGCACAGAAGAAGCGCAGGAATCACGAATCTGGGAGAGAGCTGATATTCGAGCTCATTCGTCAGGATATAGGCGTGCAAGAAACTCCGATCTCGGGCACCCCGGGAAATAAAGAACGCGATGCAACAAAAACGAAGAGGCTGCGGGGGGAGTCAACCCAGCTTTCGTTTTGTTCGCTCTTCTATTCTCGGGGAATCTCAGCGGGTAGCGAGGCGCGGTATGGGCATTCCGGCTGGGCGAGTCAGGGAATGCAGTCCTCGCGGCGCAGTGATTTGGACCCCGCACAGCGCGTACTGCGCCAGCAGGAGTAAAGGGCTTGCTTAGATCAAAGATCTTGTCAGTGATGCGGGAAGTCTTCAGTGGACGCTGTTATTTCTTTTTCCTTATTAAACGAAGAAACGAACATACAAAAAGGAACATGGACCAAAACACACGCGTTCAGCAACAATTATAAATCATATGGCTGCGGCGTTATGCTGCTAAGGGCGAGGTCGTGGGTTCGATGCCCCGCCGCTGTGACTGAGTTACGGTAGCGGCACAAAGTAGGAAGATTCGTAATGCCGCGCTGTGAGGGCACGTTAGCGAACACCAGAAGGTCGAAATTGATTCGTATGGCAGCACTGCGGGGTCCCTCATTGCCTGGGCGTCCTTTGCGACTTTACACTCCGTTCTTCTTAACACTTATACACGATCCTTTAGAGATAGGATCCCACGAGTATACGGAATTATTAGATAGGAAGGTTTAAGAACATACTGGTATTCTTCCGTACCATTAAAAAAAAAAACGGTACGACTGTCGTAGAATGTCATCTATATTAAAGTATTCGTACGGGTTTCCTGTCGGAATTAAGTCTGCGATTGTGTCGGTACTCTGACGTCCTCTCACGTCGAAGCGATAGCCCCACAACGCATCACCAAAAAACAGACGCGCCGAAACATTTACTTGGTGCTAGTCAATCCTTTCTTGAAGCTGTTGTCTGTAAGCTCTTCTGCACCTTGTCCCGCCAGCGTTTGATAAATTTATTTCGCACATTACTTCCTAAAGGTTTGCGAAGAAAGGTCAGAACGGCTCGACACGACATCTGGACTTAGGTTCTACTTGTCGCGTTATGCTTCAATGAAACGGCTCGGGCACTGATAGCGCGAGTAAATTAAATGACACAGCATAGTGTGGTTGCCTTTAGGTACTAACAAGCGAAGACGCGCTTCTACGTCTGATAAATAAAGCTGGAGGGAGGGATTCTCAGGCCTTCTCAGATGCTTGTTTGCCTTTACGTCTATACCTCTGAAAACTATCGATTCATTGTCAAAATGAACTTGTACTCTGTATACTTGCATTGTGACACCAGGCTGGCGCGGAGCTATAGCTGACGCTCAAAGAGAGACGGATAAGAGGGATAGTTGGTTGCCATTTATCGCGCGTGCTTTTTAAGCACAACGAAGGAAAAATAAAGAAAGGCAGAGACCACAGTGGAGGATACAGTGCACGCCCTCAGAGAGAGAGGGAGAGAGAAGCGACGTTCAACTAGACGAGTCAGTGTCGCAGATCCCCGTATAATACGAGGCACGGCCTGAACTAAAAGGACGCGGCTCGATACTCCGAAGCCGTGTGATCGATGGCGTAATTGGGTTTGACCCGAGCCCACGCTATCGCGAACGAACGCCGTCCTATAGCAGGCAAAGAACAGCAAAAAAACAACAACAAAAGAAATGTGACAGCGCATGTTCGTTACAGAGCTGCACGATCGGCGTATTTGTGTTGTTTTGCGCGAGCACTGCTTGATCAGGGGTGCGTGGGGAGAGGGGCATGTAGAGGGGAGGGGGGAGAGAGATGGAGGAGAGGATGGGCCAAGATATACGTGCAGTCAGCCGTGCGTCGCGGAAGGAGGGGGCAAATTAGCCTTGACTTTATTAGGAATGACGACGCCGTTCGTTCGCGAGACGAGAGAGGCAAAACGGAGGAAGATTGAGGCTGAAGCTTCATGACGGCTGCGCCTCGCAAGTTTGTTGCCGCGGCGTTCATCGAAAAAAAAGCTACCGTCGATGACAAGCTGGCGCCAGTAAAAGGGTAAAAGAACATTCCTGCCTTTCTTTTCAGCGGGGACGCGTTGTCGTTAGAATTACTCGCGAATTGTGCGGGAAGAGGAAAGCGAACGGTCGGCACCGAAAATGAGCTTCGAAGAATCTCAGAAAAAGAATACGTCACATTCATACAGAAATAACTTGCAAGGAAAACCCGCGCTCGTTCCTCGGATAGAAAGCTTCGTAGTCGTGCATATCGTGTGGAAGCACTACGGTGCGTACATGTTTGTTTGTTTTTGCTCCTGAGTGTGTATTCTTTTATATAAAAGAAAGACTGCAGTGCGTGTGCTAACAAACTGCTGTAATGATGTTATGTGCTTAGATCACCTCTTGTTATCTCTCAACATTCAAATAATTTTTTTTTTAATTCGTGCGGCTGTCACAGATTAACGAGCTGCGGTATCCTTCAAGTGAACTTCAGTCAAACGAAACAAAACTAACGAAATCAGTTGATCGAGCAATCAATGAAGCTGGCCACAGGTATTCCCACTTCTATTCCGTGACACCCTCATCGGTGTCTTCACACCTATCGCTATATCTCGACGCCTCCGGCGTTTTCGAGCTGAGTTAGAAGCCTCGGGTTCTACTGCCTGCAGTGGCAACTCTTATTTCTGTGGGGGTGAAACGCTTTGGGCCGCACGGCAAAGGACATCAGCCGATTAACGTTAGTCTGTTAAATTCAAGGAATCAATCGATCGATTGGTTCAGATTTGATCGATGGCAGAATTTATTTATTTATTTATTTTACAAGGTTCGTTGAGACGCATCTTGGTCTTAGGTGATGTGGCTAAAGACAGATAAAATCTGTCTGACACTGGCCCTGCAAACCACAGACTACTTAAGTTCACGCGGCACATGTACCACACTACATATGTGACATTACACATTGTTCTTTTTTTGTGTGTGCGTTTGCTTTTGTCAACTTAAATATTGTAGAAAACTATGTGTCGTGGAATGCTCTCGTACAGTATAACACCATAATGCCCACTTTCGGCAGCCACGGTTAACTTTTATTTTGTGGGACAGGTCAGGAGGCTAGATTTCATTGCACTTTAAAAACTGACCAATGACCTACATTGTTTCACAATTTCAATGTAAGTCGATCGATCTGGCGATCGACAAACAATCAATCAATCAATCAATCAATCAATCAATCAATCAATCAATCAATCAATCAATCAATCAATCAATCAATGCTTTCGCAGGGCCGTCGCTATCCTTCCTTCGCCATGCCCGCCGAATTCGCCGTCTTCCGGTTCACCCATCGGTCGGAAGCATGCGGTGCACCCTTCGATGCCGAGCGCGAACGAGTTGTGCTTCTTTCAATTTGCGCCGACCGTCGGGTCGTCTAAGGTGTCTCGTCCGACGCACGAGCGATCGCTGCGGCCAAGCTGGTCCCACGCCTTCCGGCCCCCACTTCGGGTGAAGTGCATGCGCGCGCTCGCTCGCGAAGGCCTTCCTTGCCCTGCGTGCCGTCGCTTAATAATCGTGCTCTACGAACGGGCCGATCATCAGCGAGCTCATCACCGAACCGGTGGCCGCATCCGCGCATAGATGATACAGTCAGATAGCAAAAGGCGGCGAAGTGTGGTTTGGGGGGCGGGGGGGGGGGGGGGGGGGGGGGGGGGCTGCGTTGTAATGCACGTCGTCGCCGTCACGCTCACTGTATAGGCTGTGTTCGGAAGTACCGCGATTGCTCGATGCATAGTACGCACTCGGAGTGTATATACAACGTCGTGCGGATGAATTCTGTTCGTTCGATTGATTTACTTGATTTCAGTGGTTCGCATTGCCTGATGGCATTGGAAATGCTGGCAACTTCGGACGCTAGCTTTCCGAAACATTTGGTTCTCAGATCAACAAACAGAAATGACGCGAGGGACTAGCTCGCGTGTACCCGCCGTGGTTGCTTAGTGGATATATGGTGTCGGTCTGCTAAGCACGAGGTGGCGGGATCGAATCCCGGCCACGGCGGCCGCATATCGATGGGAGCGAAAACAGCCGTGTACTTAGATTTAAGTGTACGTTAAAGAGCCTCCGGTGGTCAAAATTTCCGGAGTCCTCGACTACGCCGTGCTTCATATTGAGATCGTGGTTTGGCACGCAAAACCACATAATTTAATTCTTTTTTTTTCTAGCTCGCGTGCTTTGCAGCCGCGAACTTGGGAAGAACGTTGCTCTCATGTACAACCCATAGGTAGAGAGAGTTGAGGTTCGTGGAGCAAGTCGGCTACTCAAACAGAGCTATATATACGAGCACATGCAAGTTCTAAACACAAGATCGCAAGGAAAGTTGGCCCTTGGCCGAATCGTCCGAAGTATCGATTTCTACGAGATCCGAATGTGTAAGGGAACAACGCGTCTGCTCGGCATGTGAATATACATACACAGAACGACAACTTGTGACCAGCGCCTCCGTCTGGGATAGCAACAAACTGTGGTGTTCAGCTGACGTGCTCCACGTGCCACGATGCGAGTCGAACGGAGGGGAACGGCGCGGCTTACACGCAGTCGGAACTATATTAACCGGGAAAACACGGTACACACTGGCGCGCTACTCTCCAGGTACGAATGCAGTACTTCGCGTGGCGGGCGGACGAAGAAGATCGCGCTTCCGTTGCGCACACTATATCGCCTGCCGGTCTCTCGAGGGCCGGCGAACCGCGAGCGGTGCACGCGTTCGGTCCGGTATGGATCGCACGTTCCGGGGCTGCAGGGTCACGACGTTGCGAGGAGTTAGTTGTTCGGGGCTTCCGAACACAGGCAGGACGTGGCCAGGATATCGATTGAACTAGAAACTCCTGCGTCTGCGTATAGCGGCTGTGCACTTGCCTGAGCGGCAGGAATCGGGGAAGATGAGGGCGGAAGTATACATACTGTACGGACAGGGCTGCATACACGCCTAAATGGGCATGCTCTGCCGGCAAATTAGTCCAGTGCTTTTATAGGTTGTGCGCGAAGACGTCGGGGGCTGATAGTCTTGCACTACTACACGAGCGAATGGCGATTGAATAGGCGAGAGCGACTGTAGTCACGCGTGTATTTGAAAAAGAAAAAAGAAAAAGTGTAACGGCGCGTTTTGCTCCACGTGCCGGCGTGCATCCTGGCGCGAGGACGTGGGATCGGGTCTGCTTTTATATTGCGCGGCCCTAAATTGTGGGTGCTTGACGTGTATAGGACCCCAAATCGACTCGCCGGCTATTGCAGACGCTGACAGTGAAGCTGAGGGTGAGAAGGTGGCCCGGTGACCTCGACTCAATAACTACGACGACTTGAGGATGACGACGACGGCCGTTCTTTCCGTTACGCAGCAAAAAAGACGAATGGGTGGACACCTGGTGGTGGCGGTGTGATTTTGCAGCAGGCAGGGTTAGCCTGGCACACTTGACCGGCAATTGTTCCGCTTCAGCATCTCTTAGGCTACTAGCACGAGTTCTTTCTGCAAACGTCTGTAAATTCGGTGTTTTGGAGGAACGTAATACGCCTGTTTGCTTTGTGCGCGCGCGCGTGCGCGCGTGTGTGTATGTGTGTGTAAATGCTAGCTTTACTGACGACGTTGATAACGTATTTTCCGGCATTACTCCTACCCGACAACGCGTAACGGAGGCCACCGCACAAGCGGCGTCGAAATCTCTTTCGCCATCGCATAAATAAAAACTCAAATTGCAGCCCGTTGAGACTAAAATAGTCATCTTTCTAGCGCGCGTCATCTTCTTCTCCCGAACTTGCTGCATTATTCATTTCCCTCCGCTGAACGCTTCACGGCCGTACGGACGGTACACGAGGCGAAAAGGGGGACCCGTCCTGAGCGCAGAATAAAGCCATTCTTGGGCCCTGTTGCTTCTTTTATCCTCCTTCTATCTCGATCTCCACAACCAGGGCAACATCTCGAGGTGGCGCTCCTTATCAACAAGCGTGCTTGACCGAAAGAAAAAAAATAAAATAAAGAAAGATCGACAGACAGAAACGAAAGGCAACCACCGCAAAACCGAGACCGCGTGCCTGTGCTCTTATAGCGTACACACAGAATAGAAAGACGCCGGGACGAGGCATCTCGGCGCATATCAAGTCTCGCGCGCCGCATATCTCCAGGGCGCGCGCGCGCGCCATCCATCTAACTCGTTCACCCTTGCGAGACGACAGCGCTTTTCCCTTCACTTCCTGGTCCGGCTGCGTCCGCACTGACCGAGCTCTGCGAGCACGGACAGCGGAAGACTCATTTTGGGAGGAGCGCGCCGGGGTGTTGTTGTTCCTCGTGACCACCGCACGTATGTGTGTAGCGGCCCGCGCCCCGCTTGTTGCCAGACGCTGGAACTTCCTTCGGCAAATCAGTGACGCAAGACTGATCTGCCGTATTCGGTGTCCCTGTCCTTCCCGTTGTTGTTCAATTCGCCCTCGCACTGCGACCTGCTAGCCTCATGCTTAGCTCGGATTGTAGAGCGAACGTCCCGGAAAGGGCGTTGGTCCCGTGTTCGATCCCCGGACAAGGCCGAATTTTCTTTCCTAAGACTTCCAAGCTTCCCGAGAAACCCGCGTGAGTTCCGTTTGTTCTACAGATGGGGGATGAATGGCAATTTTCCCGTTCTTCGAATTGTCTTAGGAGCGATGCAATCTATACACCGCTTGTTCGAAGAAATGCGAAAAATAAGAATGGTATTTGCAGACATTCTTTACGAGGAAAAACATTTTAACAGCACTTCTAAATCTTTGCATGCGAGATTCGCGCATGCGAATTAACCTTCTTTTGAAGCGCTACAACAGAGAATAAAACACGACAACCGCTTCACTCGCAACTGTTTCCAGCGAAGCGCTTCTATTGGTTTATATATACGTGTTCTACCTTCCTGTCTCTGTTGTCGCGCTTTAAGACAACTTCAACGTGAAGATCAATCAACTAGCCGTACCGCCATTTTGTCGTAGCGCGCACAAAAGTAGTCTCATATCATTTGCCCATCGAAAAACTGAAACGGGCGGGAAACGCGAAAGACTGCCTTTATTACAGCATGCTTTCTCGCTCTACATCCTCCGACGTGGAAGGCGGTTCTTCTTGCATCTTACCAAATCCTGCAGACGAGCTCGTATTGCGTATGTGATGACTGCATTCTGTGCACTTCAAAGAACGCCGCCGCGAGAGTGCCTTGTAGTGTTAAGCAAGGCTAGTCGGCAACTTCGGGCGCACATAGTTGTCGCCCGTGAGATACGTTTTCTTCTGTGAAATCAGAACTTGCGACGTCAGAATCCTACTTCCACTCCATTAATCTTCCCGTATGATATCGGAGCTCTTAGCCGTTTTGTCAACGAGTTGCGACAACTGGCTGGAAGAGGTTAACAGCGCTCACTATAGATTAAACAGTGCTCGAGAACAAGTTCTTGAAACCCAAGGATCATATTCAGAGGCTCGGCAACATCGAACAACTCTGAGACTACTTTTGAGGTCCTGTTAACTAGGAAAAGATATATAATCTACTGTTCGATCATTTTCGGGCTGATTTTAAAGCCAATATTGAGAATCGCAGTTACCTCATAGAAATTCCGGTTATTACTGCAATGTGCAGCATATAAATTGTCCGGTTTGATGTCTCGAAACTGCATATTGAGGGACGCCGGATCACTTTCAGCCATTTGAGATTCTTTGACGCGCACCTAAATCAAGGTACACGAGCGTATTTGCATATGGACCCTTTTATTTCTGTAGTGTTTCATCTTCCTATTTGATTTCGCTCAATGATAACGTCTTGCACGATTAGAGCATCGTGTATTCACCGGGGCGTAAATATTTAGCGATATATTCGTTTGCAGTGATGTCTAAAGGCAATGAGAAGAGTCAACACATTAACATGACTCAGATATTTGTATTCAGCAACGCGTATTGGATGATTTTGTGGGGAGCTGTTATTCAAAGTTTTGTGGCTGCTTTCATTTCCGATTGCTTTGGTTGTCTAGTTTCCTGGCTAACTTGTGAATTCACTTGTCTTTTCTTAGTATGATATCTGTGAACGATAACCTATGGTTCGCAAAATAAGTTCAAATTACAATTAGCTATTGTACGCTCAGTGTTGAAATCGTATAACTGAAGTCAGTTTGTGCTGGAGCCTCGAAATGACAAAATAAGCGCTACAGTTTTGGCAAATTTATATGGAACATGCGCAGCTGACTATATGGCTCTCCGCGCGTCACCCATTGACTTAGCTGCGCGCTTTGCGACAAAAAAATAAAAAAAAAAACTCCTTTTAGCGCAATGTATACACACGGTGGTCATTTTCCAGGAGCACCTCTTCCTTCTCACATACAAGTTGCCGTCTGTGCTGGGATGGCTGCGAATGAATGCTTACCATGGCGTCACAAGAACGCCGACGAGTTCCGTACTAACGAGAATGCATTAGACTGCCAAATACAGCACGGCGCAGTTTTTCCCGCTTTGAGGCTGGGCACCGCTGCACGTATTTACTGGAGCGTAGCGCGGGAATCCGCGGAATCGCTGCGACGATGGTTGCAGCGATGCGCGCGACGCCTAGCGCCGCGGTGATGAATGACGTCACGTGTGGTGAGTAAGGGGTGGCCTCTCACGGCCGAGCAAGAAGCCGCGAGGTCAGCTCGGCTGTTCGCACGCTCCCTGCATTCTGCAGCGGACAGCCGGCCTTTGAAGATGAAAATCTTCTAGCTCCTCGAGGAGAAATTGCTGCTATATTTAACGCTTGCGTGTGCACGTGTCGCGAGTGAATAGTGACGCAACGCGCAAAGGTGATTTCTTAGCGCGTTTCGTCCCGCGACACATAAAATACGTCGTGCCTGGTATTGCCCTACGTGAAGTGAATCAAATAGTCAAGAGAGACAAAATAATTGTGCGCTAATCTTGCGAGCGCCACCATCCCCTCCCTCTACCGCCGTTCCTTTCATATACCATGCGGATATAGAAGGAGAAAAATAAAATGATGCATACACTAACAACACAATAATACAATTACACAACCAAGTCAACAGGAAAGTAGCCACGAAGATAGCCAAACAGTGAATCATCGGTCCCCATAAAAACTCACAACACGCGATGCAGAATACGAACATTTGACGCGTGTTCGTCTGATGGCTCTTATTAGCTTATTATTATTTTATTAATCTGCATACAAAGTACGGGAAGCAATTGCTGTTTGCAAGCTCACATAATTGTAGTTTTGTGCTGGAAGGATGCGCAACATCAGCATATATCTATGAGGAGTAAAATGCGTTGATGCGCCTACACGTTCACCTGCACATGTAACGGCGGCTCGATTCAGGCTTCAGAACGTGCCCTCGGAACTAAGTCAAACTTAGCTTGCTTTGTTGTGCTGATTTTACTTAATTTCGTTGCGGGCCGCCTGCCTTGACGACTGTCTTTTGAGGTGGAAGCGACAGGAGAAATGGGAGTAAGGCGAATGCAGCGCACTCAAACGTATGTGGTTTGAGTCCCCCCTGCCGTGCACAGGCCAAGAGGGAGACAAGCCAACTCAGAAACCAGCCTAAACGCCATAGCACTCTAACTGCAGTTTGCAGTTGCTCGAAACAGGGCTTCTGATCGGTTCTTTCTTCCTTACCTCTTTCTTGTTCTTTCTTTTTTTGTTCGATGGTGCGTCAAGAACGTCAGACGTCGCCATGTTGTAGAGGAATAGCTCCCTCTGCATTCTGCGCCGGATGATCACAGCGTTCTAGAGGGAACGCGTTGGGCGCACGGCAAATGATATCAGCTGTTTAACGTTAGTCCGTGGTGTCCCACTGTGGCCCCTTTCGTCTTTCTTTTTTCTTTTTCTATAACCGTACGACAGTTTAAATTTCATTTAGCAAGCATGACGAAACCTTATTCCTATTACGATTCCTCTTCCGCCACCTCCACGGATGGCGAACGGTACCAGCAGTTCGACAGTGGTGCACCGGGAGTAGCAACATTGTTTCCCCGCTCGGGGCCGGAGCCTTCGCAATAACTTCATATGAACGTCTCTGGCTGTTCGCGCACGTCAAGGCTTGCAGCTATCTGCGCCTCCTGCCGTCCGTGCAAAAGTTAGACCCCCCTCCTCCTCTTCGAAGCCAGTCGTCTCTTTCGCACGAGGCCTATCGTGAACTGGGCAACAGGCGCAAGATCGCTCTGCTTTTCCCCGCCAAACGTGCTCCGGTCACGAAAGGAGGCTTACGTAATTAGGACCTCGCGAGCCCGCTGCGCTGTCTTCATTGTCTTTCCCTCGAGATCTGACGCGTCTCGGTAAATACTGTGCACTGTAGCGAAAGTCACGAGGGCTGCTGAGGCAGTTTATGACGCTGCGAAGAGGGCACTGCCTGTATAGTAACTGCATAACATTTAATGCTGGTTATGCTTCGAGCCGCCCGTTAGACGTCCCCGAGGCAGTGCGATGTCCCGAAACATTTCTTTTTTTTTTCGCAGCTTCGTCTCGCTTGGGCTGCCGGCAAATGACGACGTAGCCTTGAATGTACGCTGTGCAGACGGGCTCATTGCACCGTTGGGACTCGTTTATAACAGCTTGAAGGGGCGTGCTAGCACGCTGGTGGTGACAGGCATGAATTGTGCATGCTGCGAAAGCGTGTAGGCTAGTTGTCTCATTGTGTGTGTGGGGAGGGGGGAGGGGGGGGGGGGGGGGCTTCGTGGTATGAATGCAGGACACCGACGAAGAACTCGCAACATGAATAAGAAAGAAGAGGCACAATGCCGATGCCTGCGTGTACAGTCACATGACGTTGCGCATACGGCCCTGCATTCGAACAGGCGTTGAATCGTGTCTTTGGTTACGTCCGGCTTGCTGCCATGATAGCACACCTGCCGCTCGCTTTAACTATACAACTTGAACTCGTTTTGTTTACTGCGCTATACTGTTACACAAAAGAAAAACAAAAAGAGATTGACACACATGTGCCAGTGAACACGGTGAACAGTGAATATTTTCTACTTGTAATACGAGTCTGTGGCCTTAGAAAATAACACACGCACACGCACACACCCGCGCGCAACATATATAAAATGTCAGCATAAGTGCAGTAAAAGCTGTTGCTAAGGGTTTTGAGATCCGGACACTACTGGAAGTGAGAACTAGGCAAGATGGTTTATATTGCACGTGATAAAAGAAAAACAGCGGGAACAGTGGAGGACGCCAGAATGGGCTCCCAATTTATCTTTATTCTTTCATTATTGTTAAGCGCGATGTATACAAACTAACCCAGTTCTGACTTCCGGCGTCCTCTGTTCCGGCGGTGTTTTTCTTTTCCCCATGTACATACGTTCGAAAAAAAGCCGCTATCCTGTCCGACCGACGTGCGCTGTAACACCATTTGCAGCGCTGAACCGTTCTAACGCGGCAATATGCGCCGCTCCATCGCTATCTGCTCACTCCTCCGCGAGGTTTCTCGTTTTGTTATCTCTTCGCCTGGCGTGCGCGCGGGGGGCTTATCGGCTTCAGACGCCATTGTTTCTCGCTTTCTGGGCCGATCCCAGCCAAGAGCGAAGGTGACGCTGAAGCAGCACGAAGAGGCAAGGTATACGGCGGAGCGTGTGAGAACTAGAAGAGGAGTTGAGGACGGGAAAGGATGACGCTGTATCTCGCCGCGTGGGACGGCGTACGATGGGCGTGGTGATGTAAAAGAGGCATCGCCGTTCGGGCACTAATTATGCGACAAGAAAAGAAGACGAGAAAGGTAGGGTGTTAAGAAAAAAAAGAAACGGAAAAATGAGACATCGCGCCCGCGCCCCTGCGCGTCGGGCCCCATACTGTCCTGTAATTTGCGCGCCGTGCAAGCGCTAAAGAGATGCCCTGATCTTCGCACTTATCAGACTGCATTGTGCAGTATTCCTTTGTGCAGCACTGCGTGCTTCTTTTTAATTATTGTTCTCTCGTTAATTGTTCTACAAAGAAAAAAAAAATAGAGATAGGTTCGTCGCGGTGTTTCAGGCATGCCAGCCATATTTCTCGGCGATTCTTTTAGGTATATCGCATAGTTTTTTTTTTATTTTCTTTCTTCTCTTCGTTTTTGTTTAGAAGTTCTTCGAGAGTGCGCCTGAATGCGCTACTTATGCTTGAAATGAGGCGCCAGCGGCGTTCAGGAAGTTCCGTGCCATACTTAAACGCCCACGGGGCTAATCACACTTAATAGCGAAAAATGTCGCGTTGAAATCTGGAAGAGGGATCGAGAGGAAGGGGAGTTCATTATATATATATATATATGAAGGCCACCCGAAGCCGTGGAAGAACTGGCGCAATATTTCACTCTTTTCTCACCCGCCATGGTTGCTCAGTGGCTATGGTGTTGGGCTGCTGAGCGCGAGGTCGCGGGATCGAATCCCGGCCACGGCGGCCGCATTTCGATGGGGGCGAAATGCGAAAACACCCGTGTACTCAGATTTAGGTGCACGTCAAAGATCCCCAGGTGGTCGAAATTTCCGGAGTCCCCCACTACGGCGTGCCTCACAACCAGAAATTGGTTTTGGCACGTAAAACCCCATAATTTAATTTAATCTTCTCTCTCATTGAGCGCTTGACAAACAGGGAGTGCTGCCCTAAGCTACGCCGTTTCACAGAGGAATTCACAGAATAATCCCTTCACCAGCGTGTACGCGTAAAGACTGCTTCTTTGCAAGAAGCGTCTTATTGCGGAAAAGCAACACCGACGGATCATTCACGCGCTTCGAGTATTTGCTCTCTCTGTCTTTCTCACTCCAATTGTTTTCTTCCACTTATTGCATGGCTGCTGCTTAGCGCACCCTTCAACTGCAGCGCATTGAGAATTTTCGGGTGACCACCTAGGTGCTTCATGAGTCAACATCTAATTCCTATGGAAATATTTCAGCCCCCTGTATGGCTCCTCTTCTGCACGTTGTCTGTCGAGCAATAGCTTTTCAATGTGCACGCCTCGACGCCTTTCTCTTCAGGATGCAGAGCTCTCGCGGCAGACAAAGACCACTCCTGTTCCCGCTCTTTGAAGACGTGTACTTGCAAAAGACAGGCACCTAGAGACTTTGTGTAGAACGTTTCTGTGAAGCCCGTCCAATCGCTCAGCTGAAAATGCAATGTTTGATAAGGAGAGTTCATGGCTTTAAACGGGTGCTCGGAAGGTTAGTGTGGACCATCGACTCGACACGCTACTCTTCGCAGAAAGGTGACTTGCGCGCACTGCCTTTGGAATATGCCTACGAGAGACGAGTGCATGCATGCCTGCTTTCGAAGGTAAATTCCAAGGTCTGGTTAAAACCCATCGCTGCTAAGAAAAAAAAATGACAGATAAGGCGCTTAAGCCGCAGTGAGTCTTCTTTCCTGCTTTTGCAGGGGGGAATAGACGCACACATTAAAAAAAGAGTGGTTAAAAAGAGACACATCAAAACGCCAGACGTTCCTCGGTTCTTCGCAACGCACATACAGAGTATGTCCACGGGCTGAGCACGTCTCGCTGGTCAGGGCACGAATCACGGCGCGATTGAAGTTCAAAGCTCGAGTAATCCCATCCGACAGCTGCGACGGGTGTTCGATACCTCCCACGTATATAGAGGGCCACGTTTCCATAAAGCCTTTCCGAACGCCCCGAGGAGGTCGTTCCTTCCAGTGCTGCAGGAGAAGAGCCCGACGTCGAAGAGAAGGGAATCAGATGGCTCAAGTACAAAATACTCAGAAGTCGGCAGCTAAGTACTACGCGAGGGTGAGGTGCGGTTCGCGTGTACGGATCAAACTAGTTTTGTCTCTGCCGCCGGGGTGTGGGCCTCTTTCGAGGGGGGCAAGCCGCACCCTCGCGAGTGCAACGAACTGGCGAGTCAGCGGTTCCTCTCTGTCTGCCATCGCAAACAAGAGATCGTCCACCGCACCAGAACGGTATCACTCCACACACAGACATGTGTATGCCTACGTGCGCGTGTGTGCGTACGTTTCGGTGCAAGTGTGTGTGTGTGTTTGTGTGTGCGTCTATACGTCCCTGAGAATTTCAGGGTGTGTGCAATACGTACGTTTGTCTTTTCCTGTCAGTGCGCATGTGTGTTTACGCCCGGCTTTTCTTTTTTTCGTGTATGCGCGTGCGTGCGTACTTGTATGTTTACATGCTTCCATACCTGTCTGAGCACGTGTGCGTGTACGGATCGTATGGGTCTGCCTTTACGCGTCAGTGTGTACGTGTCGCTGCCTGCTTACGTGCGTGCGTGCGTCTGTGTGCTGCGTCGTCACACATGTGCGACAGGAGTGGCTGACGAAGTCGAGGAAGTCTCTCCGTGTCGTGTTTTCTTCTGCCGGTGAAGGTCGACGACTGGGAACGCAAACAGGCGCACGCTGAAGACCAGCAGATTAACCTCGCCCTGGCTCAGCGTGTGTGTGTGTGTTCTGGCGCAAACAATTTCCTTTCCGCGATTTCGCCTCGGTGCTCTTTCTCTTTCTCTCTCTCCACTTTTGCACAGTGTACGCTATTCGCGAGGCAGGAGATTAAGGTTTCTATGTGGAGTTCGCGTGCTTGGATCCCCCTCATACTTTCGTTGATGGAACGCCCGAGCGCAGGTATTGCGTTAGCGCAGGTACATCTTTGTGTCCGCCGAGGAGGATGGCTTTGATATTGTTATTTTGCTGGGTCGTTCCAAGTTGAGAGGGAAACGCGTGGAGCGATCTCTCTGGGATGTTTATCCGGGAACCGCGACCCTATCTGTGCAAACAACGCCGTCAGTGCCACGCGAAAACCTGGCGTTCGTAACAGTGCAGCTCTCGTGCGGCACTTCCTTTGCGTGCGCCGGCTCAGCGGCTCGTTGGAGATTGGTTCGCGAGTAACTATTTCCCTCGGGCACGTTGCTGCTGGTGCGTGCGTCAGAACTCCAAGTTTGTCAGTGCGTTATACTTCCTGAAGCTTTCGCTCCTTTCTTTAGCTTACCCGGGGCTCGTACACAGTGTAGTGTAGAATGTCGGGAGGAAAGCCGCTTGGGTTGTTGCGGCTAGATGGCGGAAAAATCGTCGTTCTCTGGTTGGAAAAAAAAAATGTCCACGCCCGCACAGCAGTCACAGATTCATTCTCGTCGTACTTGTGTCCCTGTTTTGCACGCCTGGCTTTTCCGTATACCGTGAATCCCTGCCAATGCGCTCAGCTTTCTGACGTTCTAAGTAGCAAATCCTGCACCGGTTGTTGAGCAGACGAGTCCCACGGTGTTCGTTACGCTGCCCGCTTATGGCGAACGATTCGAAGTAGGTGTGATCGGTAGTGAAAGGCTTTGCTTAGGAAACGACTGAACGAATAACTATATAAAACCTCCCGCTAAAGAGTACACTGCCGAACGCTCCAAGCCTCGTGTCCTACATGCTGTTGACATTCGCATACGGTCGGATCTGGGCGACTTGTTTCTGGGGTTGAACCGCGCTGGCGTAGTTCTCGCCGACTTCTGGCGGAATCGACGTTGACGCCGCGATGGCCAACGACGGGCCCTCCGCGGAGTTGCATGTTCTGCCGATCGCACTCGCGTACAGGTAAACGTTCACTCTACATACGCACATTCCACCTACGGCACTTTCTAGTGGATGAACGAGAGCCGTAGCGACATGATTTGGGCGAGGTGTTGCACGTCCCTCGGCAACGTCGCGGAGACAAATGCCGGCTTCCGAGAGAGCAGCACATATCAAATTGTTCTGTCGCGCACTCTCTCCCTCTCTCTCTCTGTTGCACTAATTAATTAATTGCTTAATTAAAAGGGAACTTCAAGCAGAAGATATCGTTTCGTTGGTTACCTGATCGAATTGGGTGTCGCGAACAAAACGTACGGACGGACTATGTACAAGGACACTGGAATGAAACACGATAGTAGGAGAAATGACGAAGATGCGCGCTCTCTGGCCATAAAACTGAGTCTACGTGGAAAGGGAAATCGCCTGGAAAGGGAAATCGCCTGAAAGGAAAATCGCATGGAAAGGGAAATCGCCTGAAAGGAAAATCGCCTGGAAAGGGAAATCGCCTTATAGTTCCGTTTATCGTGTTCACTGTTCTCTACGCCGTGATAGAATGAATTGATTGATTAAATTCTGCGATAACGACGATTACATTATGGAGCGGTAGTAGGAGGTAGTGGCGGATTCGAGATTATTTTTGACCCTTTTGGGGCTCTTTAAAACGCGCACTAAAATTTAAGTACACGAGCGTTTTCGCATTTCGTTTCATCGAAGCTGCGACCTCGGGCTTAGCAATGCAACATCATAGCCACTAAGAGGGAGAGAGAGAGAGAGAGAGATAAAAGAGAGGAGCAAGGCAGGGACATTAACCGGAAGATATCCAATTCGCTACCCTGCACTGCGGAAGGGGTAAGGGGAGACAGAAATATATTTTAAAAAATTAGAAGCACACAATCTACCAAGGCAGGTTCCGACGTGATAATACATACACTATCGTCTTCAAGGATGCTATTGCACCCATAGTGTCCTGTCGCCACAATAAGTGTTACCACGTTTTCACAGAAGCCTGGCTCTCCGCCGCTCGCACATCGTGAAATATTGTAATCCTTCAAAAAAAGTCACGCGTACGCGGAAGACGACGGCAGAACTCGGCTTGAATCTTGGCGCCTTGTCAACACCCACAGCTCTGCAACCCGGGGTATAAGTGCACGGCTTTTCCTCTGGGGACCCCGCGAAACGCGCACGACACCAAGCAAGACCAAGTCCCAATTTCTGGGGAATGGTTCGCGTGACCAAGTTCCGTGCAGTATTGAGTGGCATAACGTGAACTCTGCAAGCGCAAATGTTAGTTTACTGTCTGTGCAAACTACCGTGCAGTGTAAAAGGCTCGCGGTGCTTATAAGACGTTAATCAAGGAAATCCAGATGCTACTGTAAATTTTAGTGCCTTTAGTTCAGCAGCGTTTTCTTAAGAGCGTTTGTATTTAGTCAACGTTGGCGATTACTTGATTACTTATTACAGGGATGAACTGTTTTTTTTTTCACTGCTTGTGCTTTAAACGAACGATAATTCAGCAAGCGTTATGAACTTTCTATTTAACGCGAGAGCGTTAAGGGGGTCCCGTGTCGCAGAAAATCTGCTGTCGGCGGAGTTGACCGTGAGCGAAAATTTCCATATATATTTAGGTGTGTGTATATGCCACGCCTTGCTATATGACACGCGGTATACATGCGGGTTATATTGCCACACTGTTCTATCACTAAAGTTGCTCATAGCTTGTTTTCTATTCTTGACAAAGTTATTCCTCAAGATTTTGAGACTGACAGCCCACAAACATGTCATGAAACAAAACACCGACAGCGCATGCGTTTTATGTTAAATCTTATCAGACTTAAGTATTAAAAGTGCGAGACAATAACGGAAACCTGAAGATGATGCAATTAGTTTGGCGCGACTGCACACCACCTCCGGCATCGGCCTACGCAAGAGGCCGCGCGTTTCTACCAGAAAGGCCGCCTTCGTGCACAGCGTTCACCTCCAGCCTCTCCAGGTAAACATCACGGTTACGTAAGCCCCAGTTGCCGCGAAGCGTGAGAAGCAGTCAGGGATCGTTGAATGCCGTCGCGTTCCACTCTTAAAGGCGAAGCATGAGCGTCCTCCAGATTTCTTTCCGTAAGCTCGGAAGTGTTGTGGGCTGTGGGTTGCAATTTAATACGAAAATTCGTGAGAATGATTACGGATAATCGGCGCGCACTAACAAATACAAGTCAATTTTCAACGTCTGCAGATCCACCGCGTCCACATGCCTCCAGACTCTTCACTATCGTGCCTGGAATCGCAGAAAGCAATTCGCGCACGATGAAAGCATTCCGCCGCGATTGCGCGCTGCAAAACGATCGGTTTCCAGGAATAAACGAGGTTCGACAGTGTAAGGTCAGCCAGCAGGGCAATTCCGTCGCTCCACGAGCTCCGACTTGGTACTGGAACGAAACTGCTGCCTTGCACACAATTGCGCCGACGCGACGCGCCGGCTTTTCTGCACGCCCCCGCGTTGTCGCGGGGAAGCGGTTGTTCCGTGTTGCGTACGCTTCGCGCGCGCGTTCGTGCGAGCCTCATGGGAGCTGAATTGCGGAACAGGCATTCGCTCTGACGACAAAACATTTGCGTGGGCTTCATTTTATTTCATTTTATTTTATCTCTTATTGCGAGCAAGTACACTAGGTCGAATGCACTCTGGGTTCATGTTTTTTACACTAAGTGAACTTTGACTTCCGGGATTGCTTCTGACTTATTTTAATGCGCTTTGCGTGTTTATCAACGCGTCGTCATTTTTTTGCGCTGCCTATGACTAGCTTAATTCTTACTTGAGGCATACGCATCTGGGTAAAGAGCTGCCTACTATAGACCAAAGAGCTACTTACTACTACTACTACTACTACTACTACTACTACTACTACTACAGTGTACACAAACACATATACACACACACACAATCACACACACTATCTCTCTCTCTCTCTCTCTCTCTCTCTCTCTATGGGCTCCTCTCTTTGCTTTCTCGGCGTGCTGGTTAGGGCATAGGCACGGAATTGGAATGATTTATTTACGTAACTATTTAAGGAAACATTTGTAAAAGACATGCATTGCGGAAAAGTTGAGTTGCAAATTCTTTTCCCTCCGTAGACCACGTAATCTATTAGCAACGCCGTAATCCTTTCTTTGCATATGGAGAAATAAAGAGCGAAGAGAAGCCAAATGGCGACGAGTAATAGGCTTGATAGCAAGTGGCTCGGGCATTAAAAAAAAAAACTATTGGCACTCTCTCCTGCACAGTACAGTCTGTACACGTGTGCTGTCTCTGCAAAGTACACGCTACACTTCGATGCTAGATTTGCTTTGATGAGTCCAAACACATGTGCAAATTTCTGCGATAAAAAAAAGAAAAGATTTGCGTAGTGAGCGTGGTATGTATTTTGTCCAAAACATTGCCTACGCTTTCTTTACTTGTTCATTTGTCTCGACAAGTTCATGTGCGCAAGAATGCGTATATCAAACGAAAATTTAGTGGTCTGTAGTTTCGGCAATAACAATGCTGTTGACCTTATTTATTCACTCAATATAATAGTGATGCCGTATAAATCAATAGAGTCTTGTACTACACTTCGTTAGTGATACACCTGCTTAAGGCAACAGCGAGGGAGCTTTATCAACAATGAATGTTGCATAGAAATGCGCGCACTTCGCAGTTTGACTGCAATGACGTCGGTCGTGAAACATGTGGTCTGATGCACCTTCTTCTATTCTCATTTTCGCAGGAACGATGACGAGGTTAGAGATGCCCAAATTACCTTTCCTGCTGTTCCTGCTGCTCGATGTATTGACAACAGAGACCACAGGTGAGTGAGCTGTGCAGTTCGCTAGCCGCATTTGATTACCACATCGCGACACGACCGAGTAGAGTTAGTTGTCGTGTCGAACGAGGAGGCCACCAAATAAAGAAAAAAGAAAGAAGAAGGAAAAGACCGTTCACTGCTTCCGGCAGTCGAGTGAAGTCCTAGACTCGATCGCATTGACTTGGACCTTAGTGAGCAGGTCGAGTGAGTCGACCCCACTCTCACAGGCACGTCGACTCGAGTCGCATGGCGACACAATCTCATAGCGTTTTCATAAAACCGACAGCCAGCTTTCCGCACGACGCAGCAGCTCGATGCTGCTTTGACCCACTTCTACAGAATGTTTCATGTAACTTGTGCCAATGATACAAAAAAAAAAAAAAAAGTGGTTAGCCGCAGTTGGATGAAACCAACGGCATATGGTTTGCCGTCATGTGGAGCTCCTCAGAGTACTCTTTTTATATTTCACCTAATTAGTTAATTAACTAAGCTAAATTATCCAAATGTTTCAATACAGTTGAAACTTGATTTAACGAAGTGAAGACCACGCTCGGATTACTTCGTTAAATCGGTAAGTTCGTAAAATCAAGGAAGGAATTTTACGGTCCTTCGCAGCCTAAAATTGCAACGTAACGACACGCAAAAGCTACCGCGGCATTGTATTTGCCGCTAATCCAGCCGACTGTCCCATAAACCACGGATTAACGAAATGAACCACCGCCGCCTCTAGCGATGCGGTGTTTAGTCCCCAGTTCCGTGCATGGACGCGGCGTGCAGCCTCGTCAAAATAAAGCTAGGGATTTGACCTTGGCGCCTAGATGTCCTAACGCAATAGCTTTAGAGCGCACGCTCGAAGAAGAACCAGTCTGTGTCAAAATCAGAAATCAGCGCTTTTTTTACTCACTTATTTCCGAAAAAACGTCGTTAAATCGAGTTCGGCCAAGTTTGTTTCGTTAATTCAGGTTGACGATAACATTGAACCGTATGAATACCTGCCGGGGGATGTAAATTTCTTCGTTACATCGGGAACTTCGTAAAATCGGGTTTCGCTAGATCGAGTTTTACCTGTATTCACTTTAGGGCCAAGTCTGTTTCGTTGCGTTGTAGAGGGGGTTCACAACCGTCCGATCCAATGTTTTATGGCAACGTGCATGCTGCGTGGTGATTTTTTTCGGCGTGTAAAGAGAGCCCACGAAATACGAAATAAAACCACGTGACTGCGCGCATGTGCTATCCTATCGCAGCGCTCTCAATCGCGGTTCGTGCGAAAGAACCGTGCGCGTGGTCTGTGGCGAAGTCAGCGGCCGCAGCTCTATAGGCGCGGGCTTCGCAGTGCGTCAGTGCGCGTGGTCTGTGGCGAAGTCAGCGGCCGCAGCTCTATAGGCGCGGGCTTCGCAGTGCGTCAGTGCGCGTGGTCTGTGGCGAAGTCAGCGGCCGCAGCTCTATAGGCGCGGGCTTCGCAGTGCGTCAGTGCGCGTGGTCTGTGGCGAAGTCAGCGGCCGCAGCTCTATAGGCGCGGGCTTCGCAGTGCGTCAGTGCGCGTGGTCTGTGGCGAAGTCAGCGGCCGCAGCTCTATAGGCGCGGGCTTCGCAGTGCGTCAGCGTCTTTGGCGGTGGCACACGGAAAGGAAGCGCTGCTATACGATAGCGCACGAGCACGGTCACGTGGTTTTATTTCGTATTTATTGGACTTTCTTCAAACGCAAAAAAAAAAAGGACAAAGAATCGCCACGCAGCATGTACGTTGCCACAAAAAATTGGATCGGCGGTTTCTGAACCCCTTGTACAACACAACGAAATGCACTTGGCCCTGAAGTGAATATTAAACATTTTGCATAAATGATCTTAGTTAATTAACTAATTAAGAGGAATATAAAAGATACTCTAAGGAACGCAACATGACGGCAAACCATATGCCTTTGGTTTCCTTCAGTTGTGTCTACCCATTTTTTTCAGAATCTTTGGCACAAATTACTCTGTATAAATAGACACCCTGTATAAATAGCGCTGTTGGAAAAAAATGTGTCGTGCCAGACTGGTAACTCATCTATGGAAAACACAAAGCCAGATAGTGTTGAGCGCGCTTCGTCTGAACGTCATCTTCCGGGTCATCACCTTTCCGTTCTCTGCGATGAGTGCGTGAGGCTTGTTTCTCAAAATGGACAGCTTTTCTTTCTGCACCCGCAGCAGAGAGTGCACACTTCACGGATAGTTCCGTCGTGCGTTTCCTGTTTCTTCACTCTAGGTTAAGAATGATGAGGCGCGCACGAAGGAATTTCTCGATAATTAAACTGAGCACGGAACTCCGCAGCGTTTGCATGGGCAGGTTCAGCAATTGAGAGAGCTGTTATTGGTATTTCTTCTTCAATTTTTTTTTTTTTTGTAGTTAAGTTTGCTTCTTCGAAAAGACAAATTGCGTCGGGTCGTGGAAGCTTCTTCCATTTGAATCATGGTTCGTAGACTTCATTGCTCCTTTCATTTTTCTTTGTTGACATTTAGCGAGTTTAAGAAAATTGTCGGCAGAACGATAATGAAAAATTTTTTAGGCGCTTGCAATGCGCAGATTTTTTTTCTTATAAATATAGCTGTGGAGCCACTCCTTTCGTCATCATAGGACGATAATGGACTTTGTTCAGTCAGTCGGCAAGAGTGAGCATTGTTGCACTTCCTTTGCTGAAAAGTACGCCTCGAACAGTGTTCTTGTTTAAAGGGACACTTTAAGAGGAACATAACCTGAGCTGCGCCAGTAAAGCGGCCTTGTACCGTACCAAGTATGCCTCTTTTACCACGAGAGGATGCTGGGTAATCCAGAATGTACACAAAAGACGAAAACTAGGTGACGACGTCGCCTTGAAGTTCCCGCAGCAGATCACAGTGACGTCACAGATTTTGACCGCGTCTGCTATAGGAGCGAGTTTTAATATGTATTTCTTTTGTTTTCTTGTTATCTCTGCAGACGGGCAAGATTTCATTCTAAAGGTGCCCAAAGCTGAACTTAGCAGGTTTCGAAAACATTTATGGAGTCGTGACAGTGCAATCATCAAAAACTTTTTTTTTTTTTGGAGATCCGTACCGGCACACTAACCCATCAGCGCTGGGATATTCAAAAGACAGAACTTTGACCTTCGTTCTCTCTTGTGTCTTGAATCAGCCTACCACAGTGAAATCAAGAAAAATAGAGATGCGAAAGAATATTTCACCGGTCTAAATGTATTAAACATTTCTTTTTCTTTTATGTTTCTTAAAGCATAAGCGTAGAATAGTTTTGTTCACCGCTCAGTCCTTAGTGGCAGCGAAGGCCCATTCTTTCTTCGACGCCTATGATGCGGGCCGTGACACATGGCGCATTCCACGGTGACAAGTACTACATGAGAACACGACAGACAGTACATCAGAAGACACACGTCGGACAACAATGCGTTATGTTGACGAGTACTAGGCGAATACTAGTACTGCTGGTGATGCGATAACCAGTACTACCATCACGACTACCAGTATTAGACGAACGAGCGCAGTTTACGGAAGTAGTTTAACGGCAGCAACGGGCCTCTTGGAATGACGCTACAGAAAATGTGAGGATTTGACAACGCACATAAATAAAGGTTTGCCACCCATCGTAATCGTAACTTAACCTTTCCAGCCTCAGTGCAGCAAGCGGTTTGCGCCTTGTCCAGAAAACGCGAAGATCGTGCCGTACATGACACGTCGTTCGAATCACGCGACTGCTAAACGTCACGTCTCCGTTCTTTTAAATAGAGTAGTGTTGCCGGACGTCTCCTCTTTCGAGGTTCTTGCGCTCTTTATCGGAGCCACTCTGACCGCATGCAATGTAATTGCGCCTTACAGTTTCAACTGACCTTGTGGCAGACAGCGAAGATGTCTGCCAGGGCACGATGAATAACTATTTTACAGCACTTGTGTGTTGCTTCCACAGGATTCATTCCCCGCCCTTCCCATTCGAATTCCATCTGTCTATGAAGGGTAATTAGCGATGCGATTAAGAGGGACATCTCTCAATGAGCAAAGCCAGGGCCTTGGCTTCAGCAGCCATGATTTCATGAGGTAACATACAAGAGGTGATTGACCGGTTGACCGCTCTTAAACTAATGCACTACGTGGCGCTTGCGGTGCAAAGTGCGTTCCACATCGGCCGCCATGGCCGTACGCAGCGATGCCTAGCACTCCCAAGCGACCCATAGGTAAAGTGCACTTTCCAGAAGCGCTTGGATTTAAAGTGGACGGAAGCCTCAACCGGTCAAGATTAGCAAGAGATGCATACAATAATGCGAGAATTAAAAGCATCTATAGCACACCTGATTGACTCAAGCAGGCTAGGTGACGATTTGTCACAGTCCCGTTTCGAAGGCGATGTTAACAAATGATCATCTTCTTCTTCTGGTCTACGGCTATTACACGTACACAAATACCCGAGAGAGCGGACGGGAGGACAGAACTGCGGTAGCTTAACCGATAAAACTCCACACTCGTAGTGGGGAGAACGCGTGTTAGGCTCCCACACGCGGCGAATGACTTTTCGTCCGGCTTCACTTCCATTTCTCTTACTATTTCTGCACTTCGATTAAACGTAGCAGTCTGTTTCCCCTGTGCTTCTTTTTTTTTCACGTTATATTGCACGTTTGCTTCTACGGCCGCAACTCTATAAGGTAGTGACAGTGCATAAGCAATGTGCGACACCACTTGCCGCAGGTCAAGGCGTGCCATTCACCACCACAGCCACAGCCACAACTACCACTACCCTCGCCACAACTGCCACCAGCACAGACGTGCCGACAACGGCGAAAACGCTGGCGTCGCAGGCGACTGTCGCGTCGACGTCGCCGCCGGCGACGACCACGACGTACCAGTCGCCTTCCTCCTCCTTCGCTCCGGAGTTCACGACAGCGGAAGCTTCGGCGAGAGCGATCGCTTCCTCGGCGTCGGCGGTGCCGTGGTGCCTCCGAGAGCACGTGTCGTACGAGCGCCTCTCGGGCTACAGGGTGGCCGATCTGCTGGCTGGACAGCGGGCGCTGGCCGAGCCCACGCAGCCGCCGCCCCCTTCGACGGCCGAGGAGTGCTACCTGCGCTGCCTGGACGACGACCGCTGCCGCGGGTACAGCGTCAACCACGTCCGACAGGTGTGCGCGCTCACGCGGTTCGAGGTGGCCAACAAGTCCGACTACCTGCTGGCGGACCCGAACTGGAGCTTCCACCGCAAGATCTGCCTGCCCGGTGAGTACGGACGACTGTTAAAGGCTCTGGGGATCGTTGCGTTTTCCTCGATTTTGTCTTCCTAGTTTGTTTGAGAGTAAGCTACATTTTGGAGACGGACGCTTCGGCTTTCGGTTTCTTCTGACCAGCGCAGAACCGCGGTGGTTCATTGGTTGTTCGCTTGATCACCTATCTGTTTATTGATTCATGGAGGAAATTATCCTCGATCTTAGGCAAAGAAGTTAAAATTCTTATTCGTCATTCGCCTCGCGAATTGCACAGGCAACTACGATTGACACAGAGAGAACAGTTTATGCGCCTCGCTTAACGCAAATGACAGCATAGTAGCGTCCGCGCGACTAAGATTTGCAGGGTTCTTCGCCACCAGCAGTTAGTACCGCCTTGCGGATGATTTGTCGTGGTGCTGACAGTTGATTAGTGCGTCCACAACAAATATGTGGAAGACTGACTAAGAGCTAGGTGGTCCCAAGCCCGTGCACTCTCCTTGCAACAGTCTGGACCAGAAACGTACGACTATCTCGCAGAGCCGTCGTACATGCGGGTGTGTGGATTATTTCTCCACGAACGATGAAGTGTTATGTATCCAAGCACCTCGCATCAAGAACACCTGTGGTAGGATAGAGCGACATGTTTAAAGAACATTTGAGCTGGTCCCCCAAAAAAATGACGCAGAGAGAGGACGACAAGAGTTGGCTTTTGAGGACTCCATGAGTTAAAGTCTCCGGGCGTGAGCTACTTTTACCTACTAAGTCTCGGTGTCCTGCTTCCTTCGCCCCCGGTACCAAGCTTTAGTGCTGCTTCACGCCGGAAAGACAAGCCGGTTGTTCCTCTCTGCCGCTTATTGTCCAGACATCAAGCGCTGCTGACATCTAGCCAATGGTGTTCCGCTAAATGTCAGCAAGAAATGTACAGGACTAGCCAATAAGATGGGCGACACCTGATGGCCGCTGAAAGCTGTCTGTCGTCTGCGTTCTCCCGCCTATACGGCTGGATGATACAACGTCGTATACAGGGCGTCCCCAGCTAACTTTATTCTGAGTTTAAAGATATGCAAATGCCGCGTAGCTGGGAAGAACAAAGGTAATGTTTTCTTTGCCGTCGCTTGAAGATACTCAAATTGTTTCTTTCACTCCGCCTAATTAGTTAATTAGTCCCAATTATTTAATCAACTTCTGAAATATTATAATTGTATGAAAAGTGTAAATGAGAAAATTGTACAGCGACATGATAAACTCCAGATACAGTTTCTGTTGCTCAATACATGCTACATAAAAGTTTTTTTTTTTTTTTTCTGAGCGTGAAAGAAGCCCGCGAATACACGCTATGTGCCTCGAGCGGCCAGTCGCGGAAGTCCACGTTTTACCTGAAGCAATACGTCAGACGCCGCTTTTCAGTGCGAACTTCGACAAATCACGGGGCGTGAAGTTCAAGGGCCCGCAAAACCGGCGTGAAAAATCGACACAGGAAAAAAAAAAGGAAGGGAAAAACAAAGAAAGAGGTAGAAAGAGAGAACCGAGCCACGGGCGGGCGTTCAACGACTCGCGAGGACGGAGGCTTTGCGCTTCGACTTAGCGCCTTAAAATTTGTTTCTCAAACAGAGCGAGGGCAGGAAAGAACCGGAGCCCGGTAAGAAGAGACGATGCGAATCGCCGCGGCTAATAGCAGGCTTGGTGCCCGAGCGAAAGGAACTCATTAGCACATGGCGAGACGATGTTTCGACTCGGGCGTGAAGCCGTATTTTGCTTCTTCCTTTTCGACTTTCCTTTTTTCTAAAGAGCAGAATGACGAACTAGTTGGCCGGGGGCGAGCAAACATTTGATGCAATTAGAGGTGCCCTCTCCCACAACCCTCCCTCCCTCGGCTTGTGTCCTGACGAAGTCGATGCACGCTTCTTGTGTGGTCCGCTCCGTCTCGCCTTGGTAACTACGGGGGAGATACAATGAAGGATTCCGGCCCTGCAGGAATAGCCGCGAGATGACAAACAAATAATAACAATATTAATTTAAAATAAAGCTATTGCAAGATGGCGAGTGCATTTAGATTTGCGCTTTCGCGCTTCGAGCTCCATCTCGCGGGCTTCATTCCCTCACGCACCCCTGAGCTCAGGCGATGCTCTGCTGTCACGCACGCGTAAAGTTTCGAGGATGTACGAGGCGCGAGCAGGTGTGGCGAACTGTCGCTAATGTACCTTCCCTCTATGTTTATATATTTTGTTATTTCCCCTTAGAGGATTTTGAAGTGTCGGTGCAGCGGTTGGTGCAATTCACTTCTCGCACCAAAGCTACTGGGCACTGAATACAAGAGCTGCTTCTCTTTTTCAATGCGTTGGTGTGGGTGTAGGACACCCACACCAACGCGACGGGTGTGGGACAGTATAGAGCTTTAGGTTAGTGGACGCTAGCGGCTTGCGTACGCAAGAACTAGGGGCCACAGCACTTCGCATGCGCAGACCCCTACGTCTGGGTCTGCGCATGCGCAGTACTGTCGCCCCTAGTTCTTGCGTACGTAAGCCGCTTGCGTCCCCTAACCTTTTAAAACTGTGCAGTGAGGGAAAGCGCAGATTGCTACACATGCAACGAATAGACGCCGCGAACGTGCATAGCGGGCATCGTTGAACCACAAACGGAGAGGGCACGAACGCGGCGATCCTCCTCTTCACCTCCAGGCGCCTTCCGCCTCCGGCGCTCGCTTTCCTCGCGGCGACAAGCATAATCTCGGCGATTTGACAGAAGAGGGATCTACGCTTGCGCGCAAGGAAATGGAAGGCGGTGGTATAGTTGTTTAAAAGAGCTATCTGTTCTGACCGGTAGATAATAAAACCCGAACATCTCCTGGCGAGCTGACGAAATCACGGGGATCAGCATAAGCTGAAATGCAATGAATACCGAAACTACTCCAGCGCGTTGTTCCGTTTCCAGTATATTTAACAGTGGCTTAATTCAGATTCCAAAATGTACATTCACGACTATTCTATGCTTATGGAAAGTTGCCACAAAGCAGTCGCACATTGTGCTCCCGTGTAATCACGCATAACATGCGTTCTGACCAGTTCACGTTTCAATTGCTGATGGCGCACCTTACGTTCAGCAGACGTTCTATACATCCCCCCCCCCCCCCCACACACACAAACCTTCAGAGTATATACGGAACAATAAAGAACATCGTCGCCATCGCCGAAGCCGAAAATTCGCCTGGAGTGTCCATGTAATTGATATCGCAATAACAAAAGTCAAGCATTGGCTGTGGTTTTACCAACGGCTCGTACAAAGGGCCGTTGTCAATAAAAACTTACACTTATGGACGCGCGGCCACAAGCAAAGCGACGCACAACGTAAGATCAAATTGTTCAGCCTGACGCCGAAGTAAGGCATTCACGTATAGCGCGGTTACTTTCACGGAACCGTGCGAAAGCCGATGAGGAATTCATGAACAACGTTTTCAAACTTTCACTCGAAACGCGCCCGTTTAAAGAATCTCTCGAACTGATCTTTCCTCAAAGCGCTCAAAGCGTTCTCCGCTGTTTGCCAGAGCTCCTTTGCCTGCGCGTGCAGAGGCAACTTCGGCACGTTTGCGGTCAGCTGTCTATTTGTGGCAGTGGCACTCCGGGCATGTGCCCCTTCCCCTTTCCCGAAGTTTCTGTTTTACTATACGGCCTGCCCTGCCCCCCACCCCCCTCCGCCTCCTCACCCTCCCAGTCACCGGTAAAGTTCGTGACCCTCCCACTCCGGAAAAAAAAAATTCTGCATACACTGATTGATAGGCACAAAGAGGCCGAGAGCAAGGCGATGGAACGGTAAGTAATAGGCGTAACGTTACCCGACATGAAGGAACGAGTGCGCATTAGAAAGAAAGCGGTGCGTAGCTGGTGTTCCAGCTGTGATAAGATGGACCAGTGAACTTGGGCGGGCTATGCAATGCGTAGAGCACATAACCGATCGTCTATCCGAGTAGCATAATGAGAGTAAAGAGAAGCAATGAAACGTGGCAGACGATTAGGCGGCGTGATGAGAGAACAGGATATTCGCAGGCATGCGTTTTATTCTGTTGGTGCTAGGCATAGGTAACGTGAGATCGCTGGAAGGGTCCTTCATCCCGTAGTGCTCACAAGGAGTTATCGTAGTGCAGTTCACCTATAATGTCTGTGACATTTTAAGCTGTATCTCTCTCGGTGGCGACATTTCTTGCTAAAAGCACTGAGTGCAGAAGTGACGAGGCCATCGATTATCCCCAGTGCCACTGTTCCCGCCTTGATGAACAAAGCCATGCACTCCGGTATGCCTTCAATAGACAGACCTGAGGATCGAGAGAGAGAAGGGAGAGAAGGAAAGAAGGAAAGGCAGGGAGGTTAACCAGACTGAGTCCAGTTTGCTATCCTACACGCGGGGAGGGGAATGGGGAGTGAAAAAAATAAAAGAGAGAGAGAGAGAGAGAGAGAGAGAGAGAGAGAGAGAGAGAGAGAGAGAGAGAGAGAGAGAGAGAGAGAGAGAGAGAGAGAGAGAGAGAGAGAGAGAACTTAGGTGTAGGATGTCTATAGTCGGGCACTCAAGTCTGTTGCCTTTAGGTAGTGAAAAAGCGCTCGAACTGCTTTCTGCGCCAATGAACTGTGAGGCCAGGCCCCCAAGATCTTCGCTTCCGTAAATGGCCTGTCATCCAGTCTATTTAAGGCACACTGGAGAGTTTCACGTTGATTATCGAAGCGAGAACAGTGGCACAGAAGGTGACTGATGGTCTCTTCACACTTGCACTTAGCGCACATTGGTGAATCCGCCATTCCAATACGATAGCTGTAGGAGTTGGTGAATGCTACTCCTACCCACAGCCGACACAGCAGTGTTGCGTCACGTAGTGGAAGATTCGCTGGTAATTTAAGTTTCAGTGATGGGTCGAGGCTGTATAAACGACACTTTGAGTTCTGTGGTGTATGCCAGTAACTTAACTGGAGGAGTGGTTTGTTACAGAAACAAAGCTCTTGGGAGTCTGGCCTCGCAGCTCATCAGCCCCGAAAGCCACTCGAGCTCTTCTGCAGTAGCTGAAGACGACTTTAGACAGATACACCTGGTTTAGTTCAAGTGAATGTGGGATCAAGATTCATGTCGTCACACTGTCTATTTCTTTCATTCCCCCATCCCCCTCCCCACTTGTAGGGTAGCAAAGTGGACAAAGCCTAATTAACCCCCCTGCTTGATTTCCTTGATTATCTGTCTCTTTTTGGCCTTTGAGGATTTATCGTAATGTCGTTTTATTGTGAATCCATTTCAGCTTTATTAGGTTGGGTTACATGCGATACGTTTCCATGTATGCCAACATCTCTATTTCTACATGCCAATAAAGAACAAAGACAGGCATAGGCTCACGATGATGGTGATGAGAGGTAGATCGTGGAGGGTGGGCTGGCTTGACGAAGCGATACACCTTTTCTTCTGTCCTTTGCGACGCGTCTACGTTCAGAGCCACGTGCTGAAGTTCTCGGCGATCGCTTGCATCTGTCGCAACTTCTCACCATTCTTTCTCGCAGCAGCCCAGTTTCAGCTTAGCATTGCTCAATTTGTGCGGCTCTATTCCCCCACGTTCGCGTTCTGATAGATGCCAAACGCTCATGCTTTCTTCGTTTTGTCGCGTGATGTTACTTTATTCCTTTTTCATGCCACCTTTTTGTTTTCCTTGTCTCTTCTGCTAACCTCGGACTCTGGTATCATCTTGCTAAGTGTCGCAACTGTTACAGCTCTGAACGTGCGTTAAGGAAACGGCGTCGATAAAGATAAAGTAGTACTGAGACATCTTGATGTCTTGTTTCTTCGGCTTATTTATGTTTCACATTGCGTCGAGTACCTTGCGTGACACGTGTGCGGAGAGACGTCTTCTTTTTTATTTTTTGCTTCGTCACTCCATCTCTGTGCGCTCGTATTGTTTCGGATTCTTTGTTTATTTTTCGTGGTCCCAGCTGCAACTTCGAAGCGTACGTGAGGCCAGCGTTTCCTTCCTTTCTCATATGTCAAAGTCGTGCCTGAGGAAGTTGCAAAAGAGATGAAGTGTCGCAAGTGTTTCTGAACGGGACAACTATGGTGTTTGTCGTTGCTCAGAACGTTGCAGGCAACCTGCTCATGGCGAAACAATAGTGTCGGCTACCCCTCCCCCTCTCCAAAGCAAAAGATAAAGAAAAAGAAGCTCGGATAGCGTCGCAACTAGTGATTTCATTCAAGAGCTTCTTCGCGAACGGCTTTGAATTCGACAGACTGCATAATACGTTCGCACGGAGAAGTAGCTTTTATGGTGAAAGTCAATTGTCTGGAAGGTCTCCCACTTCCAAATAATAATAACAATTCAAATTATAATGTACACACAAATGTTTCAACCTATGATTGATACCGATTTACCGTTATTTTGTCTTCGTATTATTATTATTATTATTATTATCATCATCATTATTATTCTTTTACTGTGCCCTAAAGTTATATATTGTCCCTGCGCTTTTCGCTCTTTTTATTTACATTCCGTTAAAGTTGTCCTCGACATTGCTGTAGCTGTGCGCCAGCATTCAGACATTAGGGAATATACTGTTGATTGAATAATTATTATTATGTTTCTTTTTGATGTCGGCAATTGGTGTTAAGGTGTGTTTAGCTGTGTGTAGTATGTCTAAATTATCATTTCTTCTTTATTATTAACGTTGCCTCTAGTCATCTTCTTAGCAATCGTTTGTAGTGGTGTATTAAAGGTACCAGTACAAAGACTCTCGAAGTTAGTTGTTCCTGAAGGCTTTGAAAAAACAATAATGATTGTGTGATTAACTTATTCATTACTATTTTAACTACGCAAACAATAATGAACATGCTGATACTGACTCCCGAAAATTAACACCACGCCTACCTGTTTTCAAAGACGTTACAATGACGGTCACACCTTCATCGGGTCAGTGTTTTTTTTTTCTGCGACTTCCAAAACAAGCCGTTATAAAACATTAATCAACCATATCCTTATGTTTGCGGTATCTTATTGGTGTTTTAGAATGACAGTGCCGACCACCGTTACCGCCGAATGCGCATGCTCAATTGGGGGAGGCGGGAGGGAGGGGAAGGGAGGGACAAGTAACAGCGGAGCGGTAACGCTATGCTGAAGTACTCTGTTGTTGAGGCGGCGCTTCGACGAGCCCGTGGGGACCAGGCACGTGAGAAAGGAAGAACTGCAGCATCAGACGAGCGAGCTGCCGATCGCAGAGTCCTGATTGCCCCCCGTTATTGTCCTGCGCAGAGCGGCCCTGCCTGAGGCACTGGTCCTTCGAGCGCGTGCCGCAGTTCCACCTGGTCGGCTTCGAGGACAAGGTGGTGTCCCAGGTGTCCGACCAGGACGGCTGCCTGCAGCTGTGCGCCTCGGAGACCGGCTTCGTGTGCCGCTCGACGCGCTACGAGCCCGCGAGACAGCGCTGCGTGCTGAGCAGGCACGACCGCCGCACTGCGGCAGAGTCCTTCCGCAGGACGGCGCCGGACGACGGCAGCGCGGCGGACGTGCTTTACAGCGAGAACCAATGCGTCTCTGGTGAGTCTCGACGCCGCTGACGCTTAGTTTCGTACTTACTTGCTATGTCTTACGTCTAAAACGGCATGCGCGTATATTTTTTTCGTGCGTCAAAGAAGCACCGCAACTTTTACGATGTTGTGGCGGTTTAACAAAGTTGGCTGTCACAACATAGCATCGAAGCTAGCCTCGAAGCACCGTGTGAGGTTTCAGGTCTACTAATAACTTTTCGTTTCGGCAAAGTTGCTAAAGAATGCAGCAGTCTGAAAGCGTACACTTCTGAACACCTCGCAAGTTCCTCCTATCTCCCCGTAATCTCCACTAAACTTGAAAACTTCGGCTAGATCCTATTCTGTACTTCTAGACTCGTGGACGGCATTCTGTGGCACTGAAGCGAAAACTTTAGGGCAGGTGCTTCCGCACATGTATTGCTGCGCCAAGTAGTCCGGACAAATCCGGCAGCCTCCTCTGAACATTTCGGTTTCTCGGAGCAGATATGAATCATCCCAGCTGTCAGTTGCGAATGCTTCGTATTTGCCGACACGCGAAAGCGAAATACGAAAAAATTAAATTCTTATTTAACATTGGATGGTGTATTACGCTGCTGCCAAAAGAAAGACTGCTGTCGTCTGCTCAGCCACTAATTAAAGTCTGCTAATAAGAAATTTTCGTAATTACCATCCCTGCAGCTTCACGAAGATTTGGTTCAGTAGTGTGTACTAATCGTTTCCTGCCAATTTACCCAAAGTTTCTTTGAAGTTGGTCTTTAATTCTCAGCTTTACCATTCTTCGCTCGGGGCAGCTAGCGCTTTGAGACAAAATTATTTTTTTTAGGCGCGGGGTCTATTCCATACAATGCTATTGTTTTCCACCATCCCAGCATGGCTACTATTTATATGCTAGAACGGTTGACTCCTTCGGAAGATGTGTTACCCTGTAACAGTTTTTTTTAAAAACCAGAATCTTTCCTTGTCTTTCTTTTTGCTTCCGCAGAACCACCGCGGTGTAACTTCCGTCCTCTGCGTGGTCGCTCTCTCAGTCGGGGTCACGTGTTCGTCGACGAAGAGGCCACGTCGCATACCCTGTGCCAGGAGGCGTGCGTCAACCACACCGACTTCGTATGCCGGAGCTTCGTGTACGATCAATCCCGCCGTCTTTGCCTGCTGAGCCCCGACGACAGCTACAGCGGCGCCGCCGCCGGACCCCAACCCGAAGAGAGGGCCGCGTCCGAAGAGGACACGACGCTGCTCTTTGAGAAAGGATCGTGCATCGACGGTACGTCTATACCGCCCTCGGCGATACCGTCGAGCGTGTCGACATTAGAGAATTTTGTGCGTCCGGTAATCCAGCAAGCGCGGTCGGTTGGCCGGTTGACCTGGGGCGTAAACGTGAGCGGCCAGCTGGGGGTGCAAAGCTTAACCACACAAATACAGAGCCAAATACTATATTCGGCTTAGCTGCTGGCTCAAATTTTCAATAGCGCCATAATCGTGTTCACAATTACGCCGCTGCCGTAAATTTGCCCCAGCAGTGAAACAGAATATAGTATGTTACTGGAGTTTTAGCACTGTGTTTGTGTGCTTAAACTCTACGCCACCAGGCGGCTGCACCGTTCCGGCTGCTCATGTTTACGCCCCCGCCCATCCGGCAAGCCGCCCAAACCACTCCCGTTTGCCGGAATAGCGGACAAGCTAAAAGTACCTATTATTGAGTTTTACCTTGTCCGCAAGCTTCTGAATGTTTGCGTTTTACCAGGCTACCGAAGGCTTACGTCAGCAACAACGCTCGTAGCAATACCTTGCGATGCTCTCTCTAACCGAAAGGCCCTGTAGACATGTTTTCGTGTTACAGAAGTGTTCTTGTCGAAAAAAAATGATTAAGAAAACAATCTGTTTAGGATTGCGCCGCCACCGGAAATTTACACCCGCAGCGAAGTAAAATAAATACACTTGGTCACTGCAATAATCGCTCGGTGTTAGTCTCGTTGTGCGCTGTGCCACCACGTGGCGCCACCGACCCGCCCGCTCATGTTGACGTCTGCCTGTAACGCGGTAATCCGCAAGCGGTAACAAGTTTGCAGGCAAGTTAGAGCTCTTTATTTAAAGTACTTGAAGGGACACTAACGAGGAATGTATTAATCTCAACTATACTCCGTGGCTATTGGCAAGCTCCGCCCACGAAACCGCACTTCACGTGATCCCTGAGCTTCCGCGTTACAAAACACAATTCCCTAGAAAAACGCGCGTGTATATGTTTAGACAATCTTACGAAATGTACTTCTAACAAGGCACAACGGACAGAAGAGCGAGACTTACGGAAATTCCATCCGACCATGAAGTCGAATAGGGCTACGGCAGCGCCGATAAGGCTTTGGCAGTTTTTACGGGTAGTCTCGCACCCTTTGAGCAGTATATCCAGATGAATCCAGGAGACGAATACGTGTAAAAGAGTCCGAGAGTACCCGTGTTTACATGAACGCGACAGAAGCGTATCGCCTCAACTTTCGAGCGTATCGCATCTCATGCAAACCAGATAATTTTTCTCGCTATAGCCGCACTGCGGGACATGAAAATAAAGATGACGCCCGACGGATCGGGCAAATTTTAAACGCTGGAGCTGGCTGCACGCGATTTCTGTTCACTGGTGACTACAATACGCGCGTTGACAATGTATTCTTTTTCAATAATAAATGACACTAACGTTGTCGGGCTATTTGAATTGCGGCGTTAATTAACGTAGCTAGGTCCACTTTGAGGATATATATATAAACGGAAAGGCAGCGCTCGGCTACCACGCGACGTGGCAACAGTTGCAGACATGCTGTGAAAACCGAATATCCTGATAAAATACCGTACGTTCTGCAAATAAATGTGTAAATTTCACCACACGGACAACCTGACAGAATGTAGCCTACACCCTACAGGTACTTTCGGTGCATTTCGCAACGCAACAGCAAAAACAGGCTTATCGGAACCAAAGTTAGAGATCTAACTTTCAGATACGCAACAAGGTGACGTAGTAGCTTTCTGGACCGAAAATTCACATTCGTCTAAACGGTGACGTATGGGGATACGTGACATGGTAAATTGATACGATACGCTTCTACAGTATCCATGCAAACGCCGCTATTGTCTCAATACTTCTCAGTAGGGACGTCCAGGCTCCTCCTGTTAATGGTAATAGGACCGCTTTTTTTTTTTTCAGCCTTTCTTTTGATCCAGTTTTTCCACGCTTCCTTCAATACGAATCAATACAAACTCGCGAAATTTGCGCGACTTGTGCTCTGCAACTGAGTTGTTGGGCAAGTTCCTGTTTAGTCGCACCGCCGCCGGCAGTTCTCTAGCGCTGCGATGGGTGGCGCGTCGACTTGGCACGCTCTAGGCACGCACCCCATCCGGACGACCGACGACTTCGGCAAGCAAGCACAGACCGATTACGCAATGGTGTTGGGTAGGCATGGCGGAGGGAGGCGAAAAAAGCGGTGGGGGGGGGGGGGGGGGGGGAGGTTGTAAGTGCGAAGGTAGAAGCTTCAGTTGTAAGAGGGGGGTCGCGAACGCTCGTTTATTCCTCCCGTTCTCGTCCTGCCGCCGCGCGCGACTAGTTACTGGAGGCTCGTGCCGTTCCAAGGCCGCCGGGGGGAACCTGTCGGCCGCGCCTTCCCTCACCACCGCAACCCGCCGCCCGTTCTTTGAACGCGACCGGGTTGGATGGACGCTTCGGAGCAGAGCCGACTAGGCGTGCAGTCCGGGTCTTCGTACTTTGCACTTTCGCTTTCCATCACCGCATCGGGCGCCCAGCCCAGTCTTCTGGCGCCTCTGCCTCTCTCTTTCTTTAGCCGTCGCGTTGTGTTTGCATAGTGGTCGCTGCTGACGGGGAGGGGCCCACCGTCTGTACTCCCCACTGCTTCTTCATCTTCTTTCTTCAAGGCGCCGGATCCAGTCCGTGCCCGGTTGGCGGGCGCTTTTCCTTTCGAGGGAAATTATACGTCCGTACGAACCCTTCGGCGGGCATCTCAATGCGAGGAGTACGCCGGGCTTCATTTTGTGTGCGCTTGCTGGCGTGCACAGACAAAAGGCAAAGCGTCTAGGAAGAGTTTGCCTGCGGGCCCAGACCTAATGCTTTCGGTCTCTAGAAGTTGCGTTCAGTGCCATGAGAGCTGTGACGACGGTGGTGAGCTGCTTCGACGGCGCGGGAAATAAAAGTAATTGAACGCCTCGCCAGCTGTGCGCTGAACGTTTGTCCCATGGTTGAACGACATGCTTGCAGCCTTGTGCTACGATTGTTACGTATTCAACATTTATGTAAATTACCTAAGAAAGCTCAGCGAATTGGCAATGACCAGGCGTGAAGGGAAATAGTAAGAAATAATAATGTAACGTTATCTTTACATAAATATCAATAGCAGCTCGTTTGTGTCGTGCCAGCGTGCTCTCCTAAAGCTGTCTGGTGGCGGACGATACAAATTTCGTTTCTCGTGCAGTTTATCCTTATCCCCAATGAATGAATAAATGAATGAATGAATGAATGCTTTTACTCGTCAATTAGGGAGGACAGCTGAGCCTTCTATTTCTGTTGTTTCGTGTGTTTGAGGGAAAAGACAGTTCGCCATTCAATATCCTGCTGCGTGTTCCTTTCCCACATTCTCTCGGCCGAACTCCCCACCGCACATGAGGCTGAAACTCCCCAGTTGCAGCCTCATATGTATACATTAAGCCCAGTTGAGTGCATTGGCTTGCCACATTCCTCTAGGAACGTTTTGGATAATGAAGCGCATCTCGGGACATATGTGTGCGTGTGTGCGTGCGTGTTTCGGTACCTCGAATCCGCGATACATATATCGGTATTTCGAAATCCGCCTCTGCTGACATCCGTCATATCAAAGCGCGTCGCCTCCAGGCTTCGAGTGTACTGAACAGAACCGTTTGCGACACGCTGACCGTAGCAATTGAACAGCGCTGTCCGCTTCCACGGGTAGGAGGCGGAGAGAATCCGCGAACGCGATTAGGAGTTCCCGCCTAATGGAGTTCCGTTCTTGCCGCTAGACCACGCGGACACTCGCCGTTTGGCGAGAACGTTGACACCGATTCCGTTGCGTCGCTTCGCTGGACGTGCGTTATCTCCTCGCCACGGTTCGCTACTCCTCTGGCAGCGAAATGTATTACTTGAGCACAATGGCTAAAGGGTGCATAAAGCGCAAGGACACTCAGTGCGCGCTGAATTCAGTGCCTTCTGCTTGGGCGCGTCGAGGACCACCACGCCGGGTCACGTGCGCGCCTCGGCGCTCAATAGTGTAGAGTCGCTCGTGCGCTTCCCGCGTTACGCCTAGTTTCCATGGAGCAATCTTGCACTGCGTTTTTAACGCGACAGCGTCAAGGGCCACGCGTGTCGCAGTAAATCCCGTGTCGGCGTCGATGTTCGTGAGAGAAAAATCATCCCGGACCACGCATCGCGAGCGACGTTGTCGGTCCGCGTGGCGCACAGAGGCCACCGAGTTAACTGACTTGCTGCAAGTAAAATGCGTCAGAAAATTCGTCACGTACGACCGTACACACAACCTACAGGCAGGATAGCGTCGGATTGTAATTTGAATATACGAGAAAACATTTACGTTCAGCGGAAACACACACACACACCCCTTTTCCGGCTGCCTTTTGAGGTTTGGCGCGGTTGTGCATTACCTCCGGGATCGGCACACGCAAGAGGCCGCGTTTCTACCAGAAGGCTCGCCTTCGTGCATAGCGTTCACCGCCAGCTCTTCCCGGTGAACGTTACGGTTACATAAGCTGCAGTTTCCGGGAAGCGTGAGAAGCACTCAAGGATCTTTGGATGCTATCGCGTTCAACTCTTGAATGCAAAGCTTAAGCGTCCTACCTTTTTTTTTTTTTTTCGCTGACCTGCGATATCCCTATCTAGCGAGCCTCGCATATGCGCTATATAAGAAGTTCGAATTTGCGAGCACCCAGCCGAAGACTTTATTACAGCGAAGATGTATTTGGCTAAGGTTCCGTGCATTTTTGTTCTAGAACAAGAACTATCACCATCAATGGCTCATACCACCGTAAGCATTCATGCTCCTATAAGCAAGCAAAAGAATGCAATGGCTCATAGCCCCGTAAGGCAGAGGCTCAAGCATTCAGCAAAGTGAAGCGAACAGTGCTGAAAGTCCTTATAATCACTCATACAACATACAGAACAGCATGTCGAAAACTGTCGTCATCAATGGCTCATATCCCCGTGAGCAATGGGTCATACCCCCGTAAGCTAGCGAAAAATGCAATGACCTCGACTCATTACTTTGCGTCCCGTAATGTTCATGGCTACTTACTTTGCGTGTATTAACTACGATGACACAACTCCTGTTGTCATTGATTTCAATTTGAATGTGTCGGTGGCGAAAAGGGAGCGGTTTACGCGTTCCGTGTTGCAGACATGACCCTTACGATGTCACACCGATCCGGCCCAACCGAACACCCAGCGGCGTACGTGCATCGATTTGACATTATCAAAGAACGTGACTGCAGTTGCGAGTGAAATAATGACCACCGACCAATACAAAAGACAATAAATGAGTGTGCGTACCTTTGATCACGATGACCACCCATCAAGACAGTAAATGAGTTCGTACCTCTGTTCGAAATTATATGTCATCTCCGTGTCGTGTGCTAAACAGCTTCGCTGGTCAACCACCATCACAGAGTGGAATGGCTCATGATTTTGTTGTTGTTGTTGGGGTTTCAATCAGTCCATCTCAGTGAAAACAAAATTAAGCAATCCAGTAACTCTTTTTAGAAACAGACTGTATTTGAACATGTTAGATTAGAAAGAGAGAGAAAGAGAATAGCAAGAATGGCAACCGTGACAGGCCTGACAATCCATGTTGTCGCTGGTCTTCGGTCCATACCTCACAAGTGTTGTGTGGATGGGAAACCATTGACAACGTGGACAGCGTGGATAGCTTTTTAAGTTACTTCACAGGGAGGTTCTGCACACCCAACATAAATAAAAACCACACGCGCGAAGGGATCAATAGAGTGTGCCTGCCGCACCTGGGCCGACGGTGCAACTCCGGTAACACTGCAAAATACACTACACGCGCGTAGGCTGTAGCAGGCAAGCAAAGTGTGCGGAAAAAATAAAATAAAAGAAACGAAGCAATTGTCGCAAAGCATGGGTACACAGCTTAGAACTGTAGTAGTTTTTGCTAGCTGCATAGTAACCCATTCAAATAGAACCGCCACATGCCTCAACAAAGCAGAATTTCAAACTTGTCGTGGAACCCTTGTTGTGCAATGTTTTGGGGACGACTGTACTTAGGCATATCATTAAAGACAGACAAACAAGACAAGAAGTCTTGATGAAGAAGGAAGAGAAGGGTACCGCTAAAAATTGAGAAAATCGCCAGTGCCTTGGATTTGTCAACAGGCAAACGGACCGAGAAACCGCGCTTTAACCGGATCCTTCTCTTCTCGCTCTTTCTCGCTCGCAGTGGAGATGCGGTGCGAGGCTACCGCCATGACGGCCATCATCCAGGTGACGTCATCGTTCCGCGGCCGCGTCTATGCCGTGGGCCACCCGCACCAGTGCTTCTCATCTTCAGTCACCGACACGGGTCACGTGGCTCTGACGGTTCCCTTGCACGGACGGCAGTGCGGCACCAAGAACCTGGTACGCACGCAGGCTGCAGTATCCCGGGGCGCCATATTTTAACGGTATTCGTGCACGCTATGGGAGAGGTGGACGACGTTACTGTTTTCTGTATTGCTGTACCGTGATGGTTGTGCACTATAGCTTTTAAATGTGTATGTGTCGGCACTCGTTAGATTGCGTGGTGCAACTTGTCTCAGCCTTTTGTATGTGTATGTCCGAGCGTGTCTAGGGCTATAGGCGGACTTCAGTTACTGCATATACTAACTCCGCTTTACATTTTCCGCACCTCTGATGTTACTTCTCATATAATATTTTTTCTCATTGCTATTAGTAGTGCGTGAAAAGGCGCAGCCGTCACCACTAAATCTATTTCTTTTATCTTCATTTCAGTTAAAGAAAACATATATGCACTAAGGCAAATTAGTTCAATATAACGTTATCTTAAGTGCGTTAAGATAGTGCGAGCCATGTCCGCGTTAATCGATGTACGGCGGATGTGCCATTCCAACAAAACGTACTCAACAACCGCTGAACAATTTCCATAGTGTATGCACTAACCATCGAAAAAAGAAAAGACGCGAACGATTATATTCAAGAATGACAAAGCAGCCCCGTTACACTGCAACAGCTGTGATCAAGCGCTAATTAACCATATACATTACGAAATTCCGTAACAGGGTCTTGTTCTATCCCTTTTTTCTCCCCCCGCCCCCTATACCTTAAAGCTTTAGCATTAGGTGGTGGCTTCCGTGATTGTGCATTGCTCGTTATCTCCGAGGCCACGCCTGTACACGCTTTTCACGTCGTGGTTCCCAGGGCAACGGGACCTTCCTGAACAGCATCGTCGTGCAGCATCATCCGTACGTGCTGCAGAGCTCGGACAGGCGTATTGACATCTCCTGCGACTACGAGGAAGTCGAGCGCAAGCTGCGAGGCGGCAAGCAGGTCCTCGAAGGGTCAGTGGGGCACCTCTTTTGATCGTTGTAACGCATGAGATGCTAACGAAGAAAGCACGATGAGTGATTAGGCGGAGAAGTCTGACACGGCGCTCACGTTTCGACGAAGAAACCTGTCTTCGTCGAAGGGCCGTCGCGAAGACAAACTCGACTCACGAACGAGCTTTAGTGAGGGAAAGAGGGAGGCTAAGACTTCTTGAAAGCGTGATGTACATCCAATGTGAAGTTGAGCTGCATTGGTAAATTACCCTCTTACAATGACCCCCCCCCCCTCGCTAGAAAGAAAAGACAAAACAATATACTGCCGGCGACACCGCGTTGACGTTGTCACAGCATCACGCCGTGACGTCATCGATTTTGACCACGTCTTATCGACCCTAGTCAATCTCTTAGCGGTAAAGATGAACTGCACTGTATTGTAATCAAGCCAAGGATTGAAGATTTGTGAGCACTTAGAGCGCCATAACGGCGAAAGAAAGAAAATGATATAGCTTGAATTCAGGGTCGACTGAATGACCTCTCAGGAATTTCAACGAAAAAAAAAATTTAATGTCTTCTTTTTTTCCCCAGTGATTAAGACCGTACAGCAAAATTGACGAAAATAAAATTTTGAAATACTACTCTATCCATCTGAACTGATTCCGTGTGTCTGTTTACCGTCTCCTTGAGGAACCCCACGTGGTCAAAGTCAATTCGCACACTACAACTCCGGCTGTGTATGTCGTCATAGCTTTGTGCTCCTCTGGGACGTTAAATTCCCCCAGTTATTACGGTGCGCAAGCGATGCACATGCGCAATCTTAAGTTGCGTAAACATGTGCATAAGCAAGCAAGCTATACTCTTGTCAACGCGTCAGCGCCTTCAACATTCTTCTCTGGCTCACCTGCATATACTTCTCGCCTTTAGTATATCGTTGTTTGATGAGAAGTTGAAGCTTATTATCATAGCAGAGAGAGAGAGTGAGAGACGTCATAAGGGAAAGGGCAGGGAGGTTAACCAGGCTGAGCCTGGTAGGCTACCCTGCCATAGGTAAATGGTTAATTGGATTGAAAGAGAGGAAGGAAGAGATAAGTTCACATTTTGTGCTTTCACAAATAAGATACCTGAATGTCCTAGTGCATAAGTGCAACAGGAGGAGGTCCTAAAGTAAATCTGTCAAGGGAGACCTACTATAGGTGCAGCATTAGCTTATATGACAGGTCAGGTGAGTTTAAAAGCAGTAAGCGTACAAATGATTAAGAAGTCATAATGGAGGCAAGCGGTATGAAAAAAAATTAGTGCAGTGGACATATGTTTAAGCATTTCAAACCAGAAAAAATAAAAAAAGAACAAAAAGAAAACTCAAAAGCAAGAGGCTGCAGAATATTTTATTTAGTATGCGAGGAAGCGACGTTAGAAGTAGGGATAGGTAAATTGAAACACGTGCAAATTTGAGCGGCAGTCACAAAGACGATGCTTCCCCCTCTGGTAATATTATCTACCTAGTATAGTTAAGGTTGCTGTTTACAATGACATTACAAAAACTAAATGTGCCGTTGTACGCCGAAAATTTACCTACAACCGCGATAGAAATGCCGTCGGATATCGTGAGTCTATGAACTTTTCCCTTACATAGTCTCTGTACATTGACGCTATATAACAATAAAGATAATAATGCACTTATCTCGTATGCAGTTAACTCAAGTTTGCTCGTGCTTTCATGGCAATTTCACCTCATGTTTTATGCAAACGCAATCCGACGGTCAAACTGTGGTTGGAAGACGTGTGGTCTGACGCAAGCGGCCGCAAAAATTCAACGCCTGATCGGATGAAACTTAGATGAAACATATGCAAGCTGTAAGGCGCTATGAATGATTAAACTGATTAGAAATACGCCAAGCCACCTAACATAAAAAAAGAAAACACAAAAAAAACTAAAGAAAAATATAAAAAGAACGTAAAAGGAGCGGACAGGCTACCGTCTAAACGCGAGCTGAAATAAAAAATAAAATTGCAAACGGAGCCTCACTGGCAGGCTTCGCATTATAAGACCCGCTGTGGTTAACATGCTATCGACCTGTTATTCAAGAGGGCTTTCATTATTAGGCCTGGTCGTTATCTGTCGTCATTCGTTGACGCAGAAAAATCGCTTCCCTGTCGATAAAGCAATAATAGACAAATCATTCGAGAAACCCGTTTTCCAATTCCCCCTTGCGTTGCTGTTGAATACATTAAGCTTTGCATTACAATCTCAGTTTCGGATCAAGGACGCGCAGAACACCTCCGCGATGTTTGATGCTTGTGACTCAACCAATTTATTTGATCGTTTCTGCCGTCAAAAGGGGAAGTGTGTTGGAAAAGGAAAGGAGGAGAGGGGAATAGTGGCCTTTCGTGCATGCACGTGTCATCAAAAGCCTTGATCCGAAGTCTTGTGCGGCGCTGCATGTGCACCCAGCGATTTCTTGGTGTTTCGCCGAGGCCGAGCTCAAAGCAGAGATCAAAGGACCTCCGGTCACCGGCATGAGGCAATTTTGAGACGGTGTTGCAAGTGTCGAGACCACTTTATACTTGCCTCTTCGCGGCGAAGAATATTTAATTAATTAACTGACGAAGCTTAACGTCACAAAAGTCCACAAAGCTATGGAAGGTACGCTGTACTGAATGAAGGCCGTCCACCATAGACCGAATGGGTCATTCACGTGCATCCAAGTCCCACTTCTTAATAGTTTTCGCAATCTGTGAGCATCGCGAACGTAGTAATGAAGCTGCCGGAGTCGTAATCGAAGCCAAGGACGACCTCGTGGACTGCAGTAAGAAGCTACATCTGTTTAACCAATGCGGCAGCTAACGGTGAAGTTTCAATGACAGAAGAGTAAGAAAAGCGGACGCAGTGTCTGCGTGAACCACTACTCAAACACATGACGCATTCATTTGAGTGGCAAACACCGAGCAACTAGTGCAAGTTCGATGCGAACGAACCCACGCGCGTCAATTGAGAGCTCGGACAATACGCTGTGCGCGGGCAGTTAACGCAAACTAAGCTTCCGGACAACGTCATTGTTCATCGCGCTGTTTTCTCTTCCTTTCTTTTTTCACAAACTAAAGCAACAGTTAACAAAAAAAGTTGCTATACAGTGGCCAAACAGCGCACTACAACGGCAACAGCTACTGATTTTAACGTGGACGCTACGAAAGAAATTCCGCAGAACCCATCGCACGATGAATTTAAACGATAACGCGATTAGCAGTGAAGCAGAGTAGCCACACGACGCATTGCCACCGCCGTGATTGCTATCATCTCGCGACTAGTCGCGTGGCATGTTTTTCTTTTGTATTTCACGCGTTTTCGCTAAGTTTTGGAGAAAGCTTTTGTGTAGCAAGTATTGAGCAACAGAAAGCTACATCAGAAATTATTTCAAGACGGTCTGCAATTTTCTCACTGGCACTATCTTTCTCTGATTAATGACGCCTAATTATGCAATTAGCGAAAACAAAAAAGAAAAGGTTTCACTCGCTCCAAGCGACGACAGACAACTTTAGCTTGGTTCTGTCCAGCTACGTGGCACTCATATTTTTATATTTTGACACAAGTTACGTGGGACACATGTCAACTGCGGACAAGGTTTCCTGAACATATATGACGCCAATTAGATTCCACCCAGCATCTGCGCTGTTTTTTTGTTTTTTTTCGTGCAAGAGCGGCACATCGCCAGTGACTCGCCGGTGGTCTGTTAGAGTTCCGTAACGGGCGCCAAGTGAAAGGAGGTGCAGTCGGGGACGGTAGAGGACTCAAGGTGATGTGATGAAATTAGGAAATCCGCTGACATAGAGTGCTGTCAGGCAGCGCAAGAACGGCGTAGTCGGAGCTCATTGGGAGAGGCCTTCGTTTTGCCGTAAACGTAATATAGGAGGGGGATGATGACGATGATGACAATGACGATGACGACGACGACGAGGGAGATGATAATGATGACACGACAGGCGAGCTGCAGCGCTGGATGCAAGCGATGAACGCAGAAATAGGTTTTTGGTGAATTTTATCACAGTATAAGGTTTGCGACGAGCTCGTGAATGGGGCAGGATTAACGTGCATACGCTCACATTAGGTTAAATTAGTCGACTCAAGCAATGTAGTCGTGAAGTAAACCATTCACCGTACGGATGTTACGAAATCAGGGAGCATTTTTTGAAGTTTCCCAAATTATCCCACGTCGGGCGCAGTTCGGAAAGTTCGAAGGAATCTAGGTGCCCTATTTGCAGTTTTACTCCGTGCCGCAATCCCCATCTCCTCTCCTCTCGTCCTACAGGAGTGAATACGAGATGTGCGGAACGCACAGTATACCGAGTTTGAAAGATGGCTCCTGCATTACGTCACAACTACAGCGATTTCGGGAAACCCTGCCCCGGCAGGGTCGTCCAGCGCCGACGAATCAGCTTGCATCACGCGCGTTCCACCGGGGCATACGTATTGCCGGTGCGCGAACCCGAGCCTGCGTTTTCGAAACAGGCCGGCCTGCTAATGACCTCGACTGCGCGCCGCACTACACATCGCGGCCGAAGGCGAAGCACCTTGTGGAAATTGTCTCCCCAATATTACGTAAAATAATACAGCGACGATACAGTCCGACAAGCAACCATATATATATATATATATATATATATATATATATATATATATATATATATATATATATATAAAGCTCGCTGAATAAGGCTGAATGTTATAAACGCGCACTCAGAAGCAGGCGGTGTCCGAGCCTTGGAGCAAAAAATAAATACGCGCATTAATTTTCACTAGAGAGCGCACAGCGCGGAGCCTTGAATCTCCTAATAAATTATGCGTTCACTGTTAAAAGCGCTGCAAGAATAATCTTTTCTTCTTTATTTATTTATTTTTTTTTTTTGGGGGGGGGGGGGGGGGTGAGCTTCGCTTTGATGCGGCGATTTCATTTGCTCAGTGAAGCAGCCGGATTGCGTTTGCAGATTTTTTTTTTTTTTTTGATGAGGGACTGAAGCATGCAGAAGACACTGCATTAAGCTGCGTGTTCTTGAACGCACGCAGTTTAATGACGTGTAGTGAACTAGTCCTGTACGAAGTTTAACATTAGGCAAGAAACTCGGATGTGTTTTTTTTTAAACAGCAGTATAACGTGCAGTTGCTGGAACGTAGCGTTTAATTTTCCTTCGCTCGGACTCCTAATGACGAGCTATGCTCGGGGATAGCCTGGGATGTTCGTAAGCGGACAAAAAAAAATGCTTTAGTGAACATTAGAATTGTGTGAAGGCTCTGCTGACTGAGAGCGCCGCTTTTAAAAAACCCTATACCTCATTTTGTAATAAATTTCACTCTGTGGGAAGAGAAATTATGAAATATCGTAGCGGAGGCAGCGAATCATGTGTGTGCTTGGTCATCCTGGCGTTAATGACACTTTAATTTCATTAGAAGCGTTAATTAACATCCAGCCTTTCGAGACAGCATGTTCTGTTTTTGGAATATTCAGCATTACTGTGATTATACGCAAGCCATAGTCGTATGAATCGCAAGCGTCGTATAGAAGCGCATTATTTGGTCAGTACGCCTGCTGACGTAATCCATTACCGCTGTTTTGCCACAGTGCGAACGTAAGGATTGGGCGGCTGTTACGTTGATCCCCCAGTCGTCATTTATGGAAGTATACTGACATAACTAAAAAAATAAATAAGTGCAGTCACCATATACGCCCCTTTGGCAGCGATATCTGCTGGTCTTTTAGTTATCTTATGTCTTTTATTAGTTATGACGTGGTCTTTTAGTTTTAGTTATCTACCGTCCTGTAGGTAGATCACTTTGATTTGTTCCAAACGAACTTGTTAAACTATTTCTGCTCGAGAAAGCAAAGACGAACGACGTAAAAGTCTTCTGCAACGCACAGTGAAGAAAAAAAAAACGAAATATGCTTAGCCGAACGAACACATCGACTCTAAATCCCTCCACGTTTAAACGCACAAGCGTGAGAACACAGGTGCACACTATGAATTTTTTAAAACAACAACAACAACAACAACAACAACTACAACAACAACAACAACAACAACGACAACAACGCGCTGTCCCAAAATTTCTCACGATGACGTAACGGGTGTCATCGTCGTAGAAAACGTTCTGCGCGATTACCTGTTCAAGACTGTTTGCACCGTTCTTCGACATATATTCACAGCAACTCTAGCAACGACGCCGCATCAGCGAGCTGTTTGAGTGCTCACGAAACCCCCTCAGAGCCCTTAAAAGAGCCCGAGGACAGGAACACAGTGAGTGACAAGCTCCGCGTGTGCGACCAACGAGGACGCCAAAATTGAACCTAAATGTGCGGGCAGTAGAGCACGTCCTATGCGCCCACCCGCGCTCATCCCGAGAGAGAGAGAGAGAGAACCGAATTCTCTTATCTCGCTGGCAGACGAATACGATCGAGGAAGTGGCAGCGTGCGGATCCGTTCTAATAAGCACCATTACTGCTTATTATTGCTTCAGTTGCAGCGCTGTCGCTTCTTTGTGCGAGTGAAGCGATGTTCGTTATAAGTATTAAAATGTCGGACAGTTCTTATTTCCGGCTCCACTTTCCTTTAATCCGCTTCATCAACGTTTTCTTTTTATGACCCCCCCCTCTCCCGGCGGCTCTAAATTTATCTAAGAGATCTCGCCGAAGCCTCGCAAGGGTAATCGAGCGTCCCTAGTCCTCGGTGCCTCCCGCATTTCGTACATCCATTGGTGCGTTCCTCTCGTTATCTGTATTACTTTTACTTTTTTCGCTATTCGCCCGCGATTCATTTTTCCTCTGGGCCTCACCAGACGGAGTCGGATATGCAAAAAGTGGCGCATGACCCTTTTTCTGTTGTGTTGTTTCCTTTTTGTCTCTTTGTTTTTGCTTGTTTCGGAGGTCTCGTAACGTCTAGATGATCTGCAGATTTCTCTCTCTCTCTCTCTCGTGCCGTCGTAACAAGCTCAGCGCGCTCTTCCAATCTGGACCGGCATTCCCGCGTAGTTGGAACAGCCGAGCGAGCGGAAAGAAGCAAGAAGTAAAGAAAGGCGAGACGGAACCAGCTGGAGGCACATTTGTCATCGCGAAGACTGTTGAATAAGAAATTGGAACGAGACGGCACGAGCGGTGCCCTTTGTGATTATGCGTAATATAGTACGCGATGTGCCTGCGCGGGAACACTGGAATGTGGCACTTCAACGCGGACCTTTATTTTTTCACCGGCCCGAGATCATCTATATTTCTTGTACTTGAACAGCAAGAAAACGATGTCACTGTATGATTATGTTAATGAGCAACGTTTTGGGCACAACTATCATGTCAGAAAAGCTTTACGCACCAGCCTGTGCCTAAGCACAGCTAATAAGAACGAAAAAAAAAATCCTGTTGTTTTCTATATGACAATTTAATAGTCTCAATGCACAGCCTCTGTCATTCGTTCGAGACATGAATTTGAGAATATTAGAGATTGATATGTTTTTCTTTTTTCTTTTTTTTTTCGTACAGCGCGCTTGTATGCAATCGAAATATTTCTGTCGTGTGAGACGCGGTTAATTCGTTGAGTATAGGCAGGCAACCCATCTAGGTCTCTGGACGAAAAAAGTTCATTGTCTACCGAAATCAGTAGAAACTGCGAGGAGGGGGAGGAGGAGGAGGAGGAAATAAAGAGAGAAGGCAGTGACGTTAGCCAGAAACTGTGAGAAATCAATTAAACGGGAGGAGGGCAGCGTCCGTCTAGACCAAGTAGACTATAATTGCACAAGGCAGCGCAGCGATTAATGCGAGACGTGCTCCGTTTACTTCTCGGGATCACCTGCATATTGCCTGCAATACGTTGAGGTTTAGTATAGTGGTCGTCGTTAGACGTGCCTCCCTTCTTTTTTCTTTTTTTTTTTCATGCGTTCTCACTTTATTTGATTACCTCAACGGTAATGTTCCTTTCCTTTTAAGTACTGTTGCTCTAAGATACAAGTTCTCCTGACTTGCTGTGCTTCACCAATCCTTGTGTGCACCTGGCTGTTGGGACCGAAGTCGCGAGAAGGGACGCTTCCGTAACTCCGACTGTGGTGCGAGGAAAGCAGCGGGAAAGTTAACGTGTGCAGACGGTGTCCAGCGTAAACTCGGGACGAATCGTGCGAGGGCACATACTCGGGGACTGCTCATTGCGTAGGCGGCGAGGAATCAAATTTATCCCCACCCTCCTTTCAAGAATAAGGAACATATAAGTGAAATATGGGAATCTTGACAGTAACGTACGCTGGCATACAAACACGCACACACACACACACGCACACGCACACACGCACACAAACACACAAGCCGACGGAGAAAGGGACGTAAGGTAGTGAAGCCGAAAGGGGAAGGGAGAGGGGGTATATCAAGCGGACTTCGGAATAATCTGCAGCCGGCGAGCTAATTACCATACTGAAGAGCCCTTGAGTGCGACAGAGATTATAATAGAAAGCAGGGGGGCGGCGAAGCAAGCAGCGGCGACTAATGAGATACGTTAAGGTTTTTCTTTCGCGGGCGCCCTAAGTGGCATTAGCAGGAACCGGCGAAGGGAGGCCAAGCGGGAGAACGTATAACACTCCCCTTTCTACGAGTCACGAGCGGCAGTATGCGGCGGGGAGACTGTGAGGGAGGAGGGGCGCGTTCGGGCCCGTCATCCCCATTCAGGTGCGCCTTCGGCGTGCACCTAATAACCTGGAAAGAAAAGGAAACGGCCCCTGCGGCGCTGGGAAGAAAAGACCGCGTCGTGCTTGCTGTTCCCAGAGATGGGCTGACGTGGCGCGTCTGTGCCCCGTCTCGTCTCCGAGATGCGGGCCCGAGTGCAAGAGAAGTAGCGGGTTTTGATCGTCGTTTTGAATGTGGAGGTGAGCCGGCGCGTGAGAACACTGAAGGGCTTCCGGGCTGTTTAGCAGACGGGAGCACTGCCGCCGTAACGGGAAAGCATTTCCGTCGTACGGCTGTAACTCATTAGCGAGGCGTACATCGGAGGTATATGTCGTGCTATAGATAAATCTCCTCGTGTAGATATCTCCTTGTATATAAGCACGTTCTTCAACAGTATTAAACAGTTGGTAGTTTGCGCTACGTACGAACGCGTCCTGTCCTTCACGTTCGTCATTGTAACACTAAGCGCAATATAATCATGAACGTCGACCAACTAGCCCCGTTTATTTCTTTACTAAAAGATAAATTGTTATTGACTAGGAATTGCGCGATTTATGGCCTCCGAGGCCTCCAGCGCGAACTGCGCTACGGCTGAGCGTGTCGGAACTTGCGCACGACACTTGCTGCGCCTTAGAACGCGCCATACGATTCGTGCGCGCGGTGACTTTTTTTTTTTTTTTTTTTCGCATTAAGGAGCTGAATAGCCTGCAGCGCAAACTAGAAATTGCGGCTTCTTATGGGAAAATGTGTAAGCTACACATGTCTAATAAAAAGACGGATCAAGGAGAACTACTTTCTTTATTTACTACCGCTTTAAGAAGGCCTTCGTTTCGCTTTCGAACGCTGGAAGCCGTAAAAAGAAAAACGAAGGGATAAGACCGACAAGGTAACGAAGTCGTTACCGCACGCTAACAGATATCCACGACATACTCTAATCACGAGAACACGCATCCTAATTAGACCGACCATCGGCCACCGCCGCTTTGCAAACTTATTTTGCGCAAATGAAGGGGTTTCCAAGAAGCAGCGCTTTTCGCCGGTTTGAAGCGCTCGATGTCCAGCATGTGCAGTTGCGATGCAGTCGTCGAACATCGTTTTCCAGTCTACGAGTAACGAGACACGGAGTGAAAGGTTTACGTTGTCGCTTAGTTATGAACTACGTGCCTGCCAGTGATACTCGCTCGTACGCGTACTTCTAAGATGCCTGTACGTTCGTAATAGTAAGTTGCGCCGAGTATGTTTCGTGGAAACCTGTGTTTACGCGAGCCGCTCACGGCGCTCGCTCGCAGGAGCAGTCGAGTCCGGATCCCGCATCCGCCGCGCTGAATCGAAACGCTGGACCACCGCAGGGCAGGGAGAGCAGCAACACTTTCGCACACAACCATCGAGAGTTCGAAAGCGAAAGAAAATGGAACGTAAAGTACACCAATGCGGGAACAAGAGAGAAGGGGACCGGATGACGGACGTGGCTAATGACAGTGTTGGCCCCGGATCCAAGCCGTCGCCCGTTCCGGGCGTGTCGTCGTATATATACTATGCGCTCGCTTTCGCGTTTCGCCCAGGTCTGCCCCCACAGCGGCAGCGCTCGGGACAGGCGGGAGCGCTAGAAGCGATTATTACAGCGGCGGCGACGTTCCTTTGCGTACCATGAAGAGGAGGGAAGCGAGAAGGGGGGTAAAAGAGAAAGGAGGAGAGGGCAGCTAAAAGCAACGGGCATGGCGGATGCCGGCGGCTGCCGCTCTGTACGGCGGCAAAGCCAACGCCGCAACGCTGTGGAGGCGACGCTCATATATGGCCTCCGGGTCTGCCTGGTTCGCTGCGGGTCCCGCTTTCGCTACGTTGAGCGCCCATACGTCGTCCTTGATGTACTTTGCTCCGTTCGGTTGTGTTTGCTGCATTCCTTTCGCGCGATGCAGTGCAGCCGTCAGAGAGGAGGCGGCAGAGCCCTGCCGGCGTGTGTCGCTTCGCCTGGTGGCAGATTGTATACGACGTTTTCTGCACTTCCGTTGTTGCCTTGGTTTGGCTATGTATCCGCGCTGTTCCCGCGAGTCTTATTATTGCAGGCCTCCTGCGCGTCGAGCCCATTTATTGCGTAGGAAGGCTCATTCAGCCGTGTCTGAGTGAGGGGGCTTGACGCCGAAAAAGAGGGAAATGTGTGTGTGAGGGGGGGGAGTGTAGGCGTCGGTAGTAGCCATGCGGGCACCTGCTATTCGGTGCAAGCGGGCGTCAGCTGTCGCATGATGCCTTTATGTCGTTGGCCGGCGGAGCTAACACAACAAAACTTTATTGGCCGCTGTGCCATTTGATGAGTGGAAAGCGGAAGCAATGTATAGTGTGCTAGCTCCGCACGACCTGGCGTGACGCCGGTGGCCAGTCGAAGCCGCAATCCCGCGTTCCGCGGAAAGAAGCGTGGAATCTCGTCGTTCGAAATGGCGCCTTCGCCGCTTTACGCGAAAGGCACGATGGGTGTCGCACGATGCTGGTCTGCGTAACGTTACTGCCGCTTTTTTGCTTGATATTCTGTATCGTTTTCGCCGAGTATTTTGGGCTGGACATTTTGCTGATACTGTGGCACAATTGCGAAGGCGCTCCGAGAGTTCCTATAGTATCACAGCATTGCTTCATTCAAACTCAATTTGCCTATATAAGCGACAAGACACGCTCCCGTCGTTTCGTTCTTCTTCATTTTTCTAAACCAAGGCGCAAATTATCAACCGTGCAAAACAAAGCAATTATCGCCCCGACCGGGAATCATACTAGAGTTTGCTGCGTAGTGGCTGGCTTACCTGTGCAGCTAATTCCGCATTTCGTAACGCGCCGAACACATCCGTTTAGCCAGCTAAAATGCCATCTCCGAAATCTCCGGTCCAGCAGCGCGTTTCATACCGAGTAACTCTGAGGCTCACGCTTACTTGAGTGCGATTTGCGCTACTCTCGCTAGGTGTCAAAGCAGTGCAGCGCGTGATAGGGCGGAATAGTGTCGCTTTAGCGATGACGGTTAGAAACCAAGACACTGAGAATAAGCCAAGCCATTATCTACAGGGGAAAACAATGAACATGAGGGTTTATTGAGTTTTTATCATATGCATTTTGCAAATAATTACCGCGCTTGTGAGGTCATGAATAAATTAAAGAGTTTCAAGTGGGCATTTCGCTGCCGCGATTCCAGCCCAGTGCTGTGTAGGTATCCAAGAACTTCACGAACTGCTCTGCAACTGGACCTAGAATCTGGCCAAAGTCCTAATAGCACGTCTTTAGGAAGCCGTCTATTGTCGATTTACGAAGCACAGATAATACTAAGATTTTGATGAGGGCTAGTTGGTTCATATCTAGAACTGAGGTTGAACAGGGCGAATAAAACAAGGACACGATGAAACAAATACCGCCGACAAGCGGCGTTCTGCCCCAATACCACAGACAAGTGCAGCTGGTCTGCGGTATTTGTTCCTTAGTGTCCTCGACAGTGATGTCGCGTACCGCGCAAGAGTGACGGACTGTAACTGACGATGTGTTTGCTGTGTTATGTGCTCTCTCTCTCTCTCCTCCCATCTTTCATCCCCCCCCCATCGCGCTCCCATGTGTAGGGTAGTAAACCTGTTAGGCTAAACTGGTTAACCTCCCTGCCTTCCTTCTCTACTTTTTCCTTCCTTAGTGTCCTCGTTTTATTTGCGCTGTTTAAGCTCAGTTCTACTCAGAGAATGAGCCAGCTTCTTCCGCTCTCCCCCTTCCCTTTATCCTGCTGCAGAGACCTGGCTGCAGAGACCCCAAGTGTAGGGTAGCCAACAGGGCACGTCCTTGCCTAACCTCTTCGTTTCTCTCTCTTCTCTCTCTCACACACACTGCGATTTCATAAATAAATTGCTCTCACTCTGTCTCTTCGCACAAATGGCAGAATTTTCGCCAATAACTTCGCATCACTCTCGCCTCCACGAGCACACTGCAGACAAAGAAGAACGTATATACAAGTTTACGCCCACGTTGGGTTCTTGTCTCGTTTCGCTGGTAGTGCACGTACCTTTGCAAGCAGGTACCTGTACTTTTGCTGCGTTCCTTGCAAGTAACGCCGTGCCTTCATTCGTTTCATGTCTCTCGCAGGGATCTGCAAAGCCTGACGCAAGTCATCACGGGACTGGCCCCCACGCCTCCCGTTCGACTGAGAGTCGTGAACGCGTCCGGAGACGAGGTCGCAGGAGTCGACCTCGGCGATCCGCTCTACCTCAAGGTCGACATGGAGGACGAATGTGAGTAAAAAAAAATAAAAAAAGTTCACTTGCGCGCGCTCAGCCTTTCGCAAAACACTCTAGAATGCTCGGTTAATAGCACTGGTTAAGGATTCAACGATTGAACGAAAGCACGCACGGACGAATAGTTCGAGCGAGTGATGCGGCTGCTGGTATATAACATGTGCTTTATGTTCTTAGGCAGGATAACGTCTGCTTTCCATGTCAGCGTTAATATCGCTCACTGTTCCTGAATCCCAATGGCAGGGGAGAATATGCGGGAAGCGAGGGAACAGGGTGGCTGCTGACCTTTTCCAAGAAGTAGGGGTGATAAGACGAGGGCACTGTTGCAGTTTTTAAAGGCAACAGAATTGGATAAGCGACTGTAGCCGGAACAGATGTTTATAGTGCTGCAAGTGCTACTGAGCTGCGCGGTGACAGTATGCGGTGACAGTGACCGACTGTGATTGTATGTCTGTGCTCCTTTCTTTCTTTATCTCTACTTTGTTATCACTTTACTTCCCCCTTCCCTCTCTCCTCAGCGTAGAGTAGCAAACCGGATCTTCCCCTCTGGTTAACCTCCCTGCCTTTCCCCTTTCCTCCCTCTCTCTCTCTCTAGGGGTGATAAGTTCTTGTCCTGTTGAAGCCGCATTGCGAATTTTTCTTAGTAATCACGTACGAGCGAAAAAAGCAAAAAAGAAAAAGAAAAGAAGACAAAGATGAAAGAAAAACATTTGCTTCGTGGGCTTTGCAAACGAACATTTTGCATCATGACCCTATCAGAATGCGGCCGCTGCCAATGGCAGTCGAACCCGCGACATCGTGCTGAGCAACAGAACGCTTCAGCCGTTAGTGGACCGCAGAACTGGTATAAAAGGGAACGCCAATTGCTTGAAAGCGCAAGCTTCCTCTGTCGAGATGCGATCGACTGTTTCGGTTGCCTTACATCTATTTCCGCGTCTCGAGTAAAGATAAGCCATGGGCACTTATTGAACTTGAGTGCTCGCAGAATTGCTCCAAGAATACGACAAACAGCGGCACTGCTTATTACAGCGACGAGAAAGCGAAAAGGCAAAAACAGATCAAACAGAAATCAAACACGTCAGACCTGCGAATCCTGGCCAGAATCATTTTAGCGCTGCTTGAACAACGGCAGGAAGCAAGCCGAAGAAATGCGAGAGCGGAGCACTGTGCGCGTACATTTATTCACGTTCGTTCTTTTTTTTTTTTAAACCATGGAAACGGAAGCAAATAGCAGAAAGCAGGGAGTAAATCTGGCGGCTGCTTTGGGTGCTGGATATCCTCATCCGCGGTGCGAAATCAAATTCCGCCTGGCCAACCCGCGTGGAAAACCGCGATATGCAAAACATTTGCGCGCGTTGGGCAGTCGAGGCAAGAACGATAAATTCTTTGCACAAGCGTCGTTCTCGCGCACGCTGCACGAAGTGAGGAAAGAATTGAAAAAGAAAAAAGCAAAGAAAGAAAGAAAGAAAGAATAGCAGGTCCCTGTTGGCACAGATGGCGCGTGGTTTCGTCCCTGGAGGACCACAGTTCGCTGGTCCGTTATGAAAATATGCGAGGAAAATCCCCGAACGGTGGCGCGCCTTTTCGTTGCTTCTTTTTAGCGGGCGATACTTACACTTTCTGAAATACTTTTCGCGGTCTGTCGCGTTTAGAAATACTGATCTGCCGGTTAGTTCGGTGCAGCGCGCAATTGACTGTAGGAAGTGCCGAGCGTTGCGAATGAAAGCATCGGCACAAGTTCGCCGTTTAATTATATTCTTCTATATCTGCATGTTCTTCAATATATTCCTGCACCCACACGACACCGGCATATGCGATTGCCTGATTAGTTGATCCTACTTGTTTCATTTGTGAATACATTGGTCGATGGGATTTAGTGCCCTGATTTGACAGGTGGTCTTGAGAGACGCCACTGTAGAGGGCTGCGGATTAAGTTTGAGAACGGGGAGTTCCTTGACGCGAGAGTTAAACCGCCCCACATGAGCGTTCTAGCATTCCGCCTTCAATGAAATGCGGTCTTCGCGGTACGGTATCGAACCCGCTACCTCGTCCTCAGCGCCTGGCGCGGCTGAAATAGTCATTAAAATCAAGTTACCTACGCTGTCTTTCTAGCGAGCTATCTCTGCCCGGAATTAGTTTAGAACTTTTGATGCAAAGGGGAATAAACGTTCGATAAGCGGTCTTGCTGAAATAACAGCGCAACCATACAACGTCCAAGTTGTACAATAACGTCACTGGTTTTATATGTTGAGCCATCTGCGGGGACTGTAGGTCTTGTTTCCGGGCCATACGTGCCTTACTTGACTAGTATTGCGGTTTCGGACAATGGGAATTTTTTTTTTTTAGACCGTTAGAATCGAGTGTGCTTCCCCTGTTCCCTTTTTCCCCATCGTCATTAAGCTCGCTAGAGGAATGCACTTCAGGCAAAGCCATCTGTACCACCCCCCTCCCGCCCCCACCTCTATTTTCTCCACCTTATTTAATTGGCATTAATAATAAATGATTTTGGCGCGCCCAATACAGCACTGGCAGAGCTCGTTGGCTCATGAACAAGTGCACTTGTACTGTTTACACACTTAGGCAAGTGGTACGTATAAAGCAGAACGTACGTAACAGGTAATGCACACACAACGGGCCTTAAAATACAACCATACCTGCCAACCTATAAACTTTACGATTCATACCTACAGGCGAGGGGGTTGGTTCAAGGAGGAAGCAACACAAAAACTTTTTTTTTTGAGCTTGCCCTCAGTACACCTCTTTTCAGAGATACCTGCACACTCGAGTAACGAGGATTTTAACTTTAGACGCAGCACACCGAGCAGCAGCCAATGTAGGACAGCAAATGGTGACAAGAAACGAACTTTTTTTTTTTTCTACAACACAGCGACTTTTTCAATGACTTAGCTGTTGCCAATTTCATCTACTTCAGGAACTTGTTTGTGTAAACTTCCTCGAGGCAAGAACCCCTCTTGCATCCACTCACCATCCGGAGCGTTGCAGCGGAAGGTAGGCGCATCGACGAGCAAAACCTTTTCACAAACACGATTACGTTTTCGTAAAACTTGACGCAACTGTCGTAAAATCGATAAAGAAAGAAGGCTTTCTCAGACTAACAGCGTTGTTGTACATAGGTAACGGCATAACACATGACAAGCATAATACAATACAAATTTCGAAAAATATATGAACAAAACAGCTCTTCACCGATACTATCATTTATGATGATTGTATAGTGTACACGCACCTATTTACACCGGACCTGGCCCTTGCGCCACTAAACAATACACATTCATTCATTCTATTTACACCGGCCTCAAGAAATGTTTTCAAGCCTAATGGAGCGCATGTTTGCACGGCGCTTCTATAAGTATCGAATGTCTCCGATCTAATGTCGTTATTGACTATATTACTCCTACTTATTCCTAATTCTTTTTTATGTCTCTCATTACCGGTTTTTTTTTTAATTTTGTTACTTCCTATATGCTCTCGTGGTCACGTGCGACGCTCTTTACGTTTCCAAGTGACAATAGCATCACTGAGAGACCACAAAGTTTGTACCCCCGACCACGTCCTCACTGTAGCTGTTTTCCCCTTTATTCCAGCCGTGTTTGGTATCTTCGGGAGCTCTCTGACAGCCCGCAGTGGCGAAGGGTCGGAAACCATACTGCTCCTGGACGACAAAGGGTAAGGCCGTTTATTTATTTTATTTGGGAGATTTGGCGCAAGACACATATAGTAAAAAAATTAACAGAAAGGGCAATAAATAGATGCATGGAGCCGTGAGTGATTCATGCACTTCAGCACATAGGACTCCACGTCCCGTTATTTCACATTTCATATGATTCGTATCATCCTGAAAGCCACACAGAACCATCGATGAATGGCTGAAATTCTCTTTGTGCCAAACGCGTTTCAGACTCAGACTCGGAAGATTAGACAAGAAGATCAGAATCATCCATTACTGCAACTGTAGCTTATAAACCCCAAAACTGTTATTCACTTCGTGCTTCCTGTCTGTTATGACACCGTCAGGTCACGTCCTTGTTCTCAACTTCACCCTCGCGTTATGGAAAGGGAAAAAAAATTCAAGGAGAACCCGTCCACGGTGACTATCCAAGCAGTATTCGAACAGCCGAAACGCGACATGTACAAAGCGCGCCCGGCTTCTCTCACGCGCTTCCCTGTCGACGCGCGGCGCCATCCGGCGGCACCACCAGTGAAGTCCGCGCATACGAAGCGGTTACATACATAGTGGCCCAAGCTGACGTCAAGAAGGTTCATTGAAGAGTAGCACATACCCAGAGGCATCAGTGACACAACGAGCTTCAAAGAGCGTCAATGAGCGTCAATGAGCGTCAATGAACGTCAAAGAGCGTCAATGAGCGTCAAAGAGCTTCACTGAAGAGCAGCGTGCCCTGTGGCACATGCCCGCGGAAACGGATAACATGTTTAGACTATTGGGAATCGGCCCAAATGTTTTGTCTAGATTCGTGGCCGGAAAGAAACTGATCTTGCAATGTCAAGAGTGCTGTTCGCTATATAATAAAGCTTTGCCCACAACCGCCACTTGGGACAGATATCGTGTTCCTGCGAAAATAACAAATTTAGAGCCGGATACTCTCACAGTTGTTCATAGCGTTGCTGTAGAGTACGGCAATTTATGCAGCGTCTTAGTTACGCCGCAATGATTATCAAAGGGATGGCGTGAGCGCGTGCAATTCGGAGGTCAGTAATACCGTACAGGACAGAAAAAAACGTAGTGTGCATCGCATTAACGAGCCAGATAACATTATTGGTGCGTACAAGAATGAATTTACGATCACGCGCCTTCAGGTAGCTCGTCAAAGGTTGATAAACATCTTTGCAACACGCCAAAAAATTAAAGAAAGGAAAGAAAGAAAGTAACGCGGAATAAGCCGGCTGGGACAATTAACCTACAAGACGGCTCAGCTCAATACATGCTTGCGCGGTGGCACAGCAGAGTGCTCAGGGGCATTAATTGCTGCTAGCCTAATTCCAGAAAGGGACATCACAGAAAGAGCGGTAGAGAGAAACACTAGGAAGCAAGCGATACAACGGTAGCGTGCAAAATATGCCAGTCGATGGCCCGTGGCAACGTCGAAAAGAGCGAGAAAGGCGAGATCGCGCTAGAACGCGAAGGGGAGCGGCTCACTACACTTTGCTTGTCGCTGTCTGAGCCCCACTGGTCCGGTTGTGCCTGACAGCGGAACATGTTTGCTCTTTGTTTTCAATTCTGCGCATACACGCGGTGTAATTGACGTAGCAGAGCGTTGATGCCTTTACTGGTTGGCAAAATATGACACTTATTCATTGTTTCTCGTCCACTACTGTTTGCCGTCGTGTTGTCCTGTTGGTCATTCTTTTTTCTTAACGCGAATAGCTAGCTCTTTCGGTCGTTTTTGCGGTTGTTCGGATTTAGCAAGAAAAACGTTCGTTCGCTAGCTATCTTGCTCATTCTTTCTCTCACTCTCTCTTTCGTTGGTTCTTTCGGGCTCTTCGCTTACATTGGCAATAATTGTCGATGGTTTTTCTGCGCAATGTTTCTTTCTTTGGTTGGGTGGGCGTGCCATCGCGCGAGCAATAATTTAGGGACCACAGTAACAGCGAAAATTTCGGTATTCTAGCAGTACGGTTGAGCACGACGTCTAGAAAAAGTGCAAACCATTGCGCACTATGTTTCGTTCTTGTGCTTCAATATGAAATGTGGCGAGTAATAATCGCTAGGCGAGTTAGCCAAAGCAGGTTCTCGGTGAGGCATGTGCGTGCTTAATTATTTTTATTCGCAACGGTTGTAAATTACGGTCACCGCAGCGAGAATAGTGGAACGCCTGCAGGCGCCACGACTGTACGTTCTCAGACGTTAAAAGAAGACTGGAAAAAAATATGTCGAGCAGTATTTTGGTGCTACAATACCATGTAAAGCACTTTTCATCATAAGAGGAGCGTTTTTCGGTTAGGGAAGAAATGAGGCAGGAATGACAGACGTACGGTAACGCAACCTCGAAGTTTCCGCACCAGTTCGGGGTGACAACCAATGATTTCGGCGGCGTATGCTCGGGCCTACTTATATATTTGTTATCAGTAAAAACTGATTACATTGCAAGAGAAATATAGAGATAGGAGGGAGAGAAAAGGCAGAGAGGTCAACCAGATCAACGTCCGTGTTTGCTACCCTAAACTGGGCGGGTAAGGGAGATGCAAGTACAAAAAGAAAAAGACAAAAAAAAAACGAAAAGAAAACACTTTGGATTCGTAGCATCACAGTGACGCGTCGACCGTGCGGTTGTGGCAAGAAATTGAGAAATACGTAACTTCGGCCAACTTCTCTTGTGCTATATCACCGTGAAACTGACAAAAATAGACTTGAGAAAGAATACTTCATAGTCTAAATTGATTTAGCGAGGCTCTTTACGTCCCTTTACGAGAGGTGGTGTTCCTTTAAGGCGTAACGATTCACGTACTTTCCAAATTGCGTGTCAGGAAGGAAGGAAGGAAGGAAAAAGTGGAGAAGGAAAGGCAGGGAGGTTAACCAGTTTAGCTTAACCGATTTTGCTACCCTACACATGGGAGCGGGAATGAAAGATGGAGAGGAGAGAAGAATTCTAATTGTCACAAAGCTTCTGCTATGCAATGAAAAGCGCCAATGATAGTGAGAGAGCATAAGGAGCGCTTAAGCAGCAAGCCTGCCTCACATCGCGACGTCATGCTGCTGCCGCTTACACGCGTTGCGGGGCTGGAAGGCTTTAAAGAAGGATACCGAATAGCGGCGCTAGCTCGCTTTAATAATGGCAGGCTCGCACGCGCGCGCGCGTCGGGCACAAGATGCGCCCAAGAACCGCTCGCGTAAAGATGACCTAATTGCAGATGACGCGGGCGCACCGCGCAAGGACCGTCGAAAGCAGCAACCAGCAAGCACGCCAGCGAGGACGACGATGCTCCAGGGAAGAGGGAAAGGGGGGAAAAGGGGGGGGGGGGAGAACATCCGGTGCACTCCAAGCTGGCGACCCCTGGCGGTGAGAAAAGGAGGAGATTATAAGAAACACTCTCAAAAACGAGAAGAACGGAGAACGTTACAATCGGCGCACGGGCCTGCCTGGCTCCCTGCCCCGTCTTGGCGTTCGCGATGCCTGCGGGAATGCTCGGAATTCGGGGCAGGGCTGAACATCGAATCCCTTTGCGCCGTGCCATGTCGTCTCTTCCTCTCTCTCTACCACCTCTCTCTCTCTCATCGCTGTCGGCGCGTGGCGTTCGAGCGGTTCTCTCTTTGCTCTCCCAGTCGTGTGCCCGGGAGCGACGTGAGAGCCGACGCTCGCGTTCGTAGCGTGCTCTCTTCAGCGACGGGAGCCGTATGGAGCAAGAAGAAAGGATGAGGAGGGGGAGGGGTTGCTATCCTGTCACGGCCGGCGTGCAGCCAGGCAGCGCCGGAGGCTACGCTGCCTTTCCGCCCGCCGCTTCGAAGCGGCTAGACAGCCTCGTATATTATATCCCTCGCCGTGCCCCCGCCGGTATTAATAACGCGCTCATCGTGTACTCTCGTGCGCGCCCTGGTCGCTGTCACGTGATGACGGTGCGCTTGTCAGGGATACGTCAAGGGGGAGTTTAACCTCTTCCCCGTCGTGTTCCAGCTCCGGGGCGCATGCAAAACGTGCCCCACTTCGCCCCGTTCGTGGCGCACGCGTGGTGCCTCGCGGTCGCAATGTTTGTTTTGCCCGGATTCCTGTACGGTGTTTGCCGCTCGCCGCGTCGGTGATGACGTGCTGCGAGAGGCCGGCCAGGCCGCGCGTCGAGGAAAGACGATCGTGCGCAGAATGCTTCTTTGTATTTATCCGCGCGAGTTCTGGGCCTAGCCCGTGGCACCCACCGCCTGGGATGAGGGGGCAATCATCGTCTAGTAGAAGACGTAGCCCAACGTGTCGTGCGCAGCAGCGTGCGCTTGAAAAGGAAGCTGCGTTATTTGTCCTTTTCTTTTTTCGGGGGAGGGGGGGGGGGGGGAGCCGGTAGCATCGTGTTGAGCGTCAGCAGCAAACGGCTGCCGCGTTCTGGGTTTCCCAACGTCGTGTCTCGATGCCCATCCAAGGGGAGCAAAGTGAGGTAGCATAAAACGGAGATATAAAATAACTTACATTGCTGGGTTGCTCCTTCGGCGAGTAATTTGCAATTCCTCGCCGGAGAAGCGTTGACTATTAGCAGCTGTCCTCGTCTCGGTGGGCGGTGTTCTCCTCGCATTTGTGGAATGAAGCTAAACGTGATACTGCTATGGACAAAATGTGATTTCGCGTTCGTGCGTAAACGAGCACTGCAGAAGCCTATATTCTCTCATCGTATGTAGGGTGTTGCGCCCCAATCCCCTGTGCGCATTCTTTGGGTGCTTCCCCCGAAGCAGTCCCATTCACCAGCGCCCAGACGCCGACAGGAGTGCCCGACATCGACTGTGACGGGACAGCAGCGCCTCAATAAGCAATGCGCATTCTTTGGGTGTTTCCCCACAAGGCAGCGGCACCGCTCACACGACGACAGCACGCCCGACCCCGAGTGCGACGGCCAAACAAGCGGCATACTTAGAAGCGACCGCGTTCGCTGCCCTCCATGGAGGCGGCAACGAGCGTGACTGTAGTTATGCTGCGTCTTGGAATTGGTTTATTTTCAATTCACAGATGGATGACGATGCGATAGTGGTTTGCCGAGTGACCTATGCGGTTCGTAACTGCGATATATTCAGATTTTTCCGGTGAGATGGAAAGACCAATTTGTTTGAGAAGAAAGTGTACGACGTTGATCGCTTGTTGTAGTGCGTATTCGATGTCGCCTGGAGACGCTGCATGTGCCCAGAGTGTAATGTCGTCGGCGTGTTTCGTGGAAGAAGCGCGAACGAAATCTGCTTCCAGATTGTGTCATTCTTGCTTCGAAGGTTCCACATCAGAGGCGCAGTTCTGTGAACTGTACGGCGCCTCTTATTGGCCGGAATAAGGTCACCGGTGTGGAGAAGACCTAGGGAAGAAGAACGTTTTAAAAATGGGACCTTTGGTGCAGTGGGGTGCTGAGGTGTCCGGATGTCTACAGACATGTGTGAACTCTGACTAGAATATGACGACTTGTTTCAATATGTCTGTAATGTAAAGTACACGTTTTTCTTTCGCTCCTACTCCCGGACGTACTCATCCATATGGCACGTAGGGTTTACTTGCATCAACGCTGCCCCGAGCCTCAACACGGTTTAACCAAAGAGTAAATACTAGAGAAGACGAGCTCACTTCGGCGAATTCTTTCTTCACGCTTACGCGTAACTAGGAAACGACCCTCGCTTCGGCGACAGGCAGGATCATGAGATTGAGCAATGACTCTACTTCGCCCGCTGATCGCAACTTACACACACGGTAGGCTACGCCAATCATAATGTTAGTGCCAATAGCAAAGAAATGTTAGCAATGAAGAAAGACAGATGCTTAGACAGCTGCGACCTGCTTGTCATTCACTGCACCAAGAAGTACGGCAACGATGAAAACGGCGTAACGACATTTCGTTGACTGATGTCAAACACCAAGTTTTATGCGACGCAAAGTTGAGAATGACTGTTTCGCTCAAAGCTATGTTGAACAACTACGCTTCAGTTGCCCTGGAATTAGCCCACTCTTTATCAAATGCATCAATTTTGCTTGTTTCTTGCTCTCTTCAGCCAAATAACATAAATTTATGTCGCGTCATTTATGTTGCGTCGTCGTAGCGGCTGCCCTCATTGTTGCAGACAGAACAGTAATGATTTCCCACAAGCAATCTAAATATAAGCTCAAGATGCAGTCGATTCCCGTAAGCCAGACCTTTGGTTAAGTCGAGTTTCAGCCCAACTTGGACAAAACGTAAACGTCCGAAAGAAAAAAAAGAAGAACGCACATTGCTACCCAAGGAGACAGAGCGTAAACTTTATTTTCAAATCAATAAGACTCGAGTCCGGCGTCTTTTTAGTGGGTCTGGGCACCCGCCGCGGACGCGGTTCCGAGACGTTGTCTCGAAGCGGCTTCCTCGGCTCGCTGGACGCTGGGCTGCTACCCAACGAAAACTCGTTTATTTCGAGCAGGAAAGCATGCCGCTTCAGTTAATTCGCCCCTGCCCCGTCACGCGCGTAGCGGTTACTAAAAGCTCGAAAAAAAAAAGAAAGAAGTTCAGCAGATGATGCTACTGCTTCCTTATGCGTGAAGCCGTTTTAGGTAAGTTATTTTGTTTTTTGTTTTTCATCTTTTAGTGGACGATGTTCCTTTCACCCGTAAAGCCATTCTTTCGCGCTTGTTTCCTGTTGTGTCACGCTGAATGAGCTTTTAAACATGTCTGCTATCTTCGACTCATGGTGGTTGAGTAGCGCTTCAAGAGCAGGAAACGAATATACATTACTGGCTACTTCAAGCAATAAAAAAGAATTAATTAATTTGGCCGCCGTTTGTTAATTCGACTAAAATCTTGTGGTCCCACAAGAGTCGAATTACCCAGAGTCGACTGTATTGGAATGACGAATCTATCAGCAATATTTTATATACCACTACTATTGTTGTAGTATAGAAACGAGTGGGTCAAACCCAAAAGGGGCACACCAGAATTATTCCTTTCGCTCTATTCCGTTCCTTTCTTATCTCATCAGCCCCTTAATTACGGCCGGCTGACCCTGGCGATAGCACAGAGGAAGCGCTACTCGGGCCATTCACGAAACACGATAACGAAAAAAAAAATTTGTATAGAATGGTTACGTTATCCTCGGTCTCTATCAAGGCATGCGCGCGAGCACCACTGGTCCAGGGGCTGGGTGACGTCACCTCGGCAGCGTCACAATTCTCATTTGCTTGCACCTCTTATCACCGTGCTGTCGTCTTCTGAGCAACACAGGCGAGGCGGTTCAAGAGCGCCGGCCGCAGCTGCTTTCGTAACCGGGCGTGCATCCTCATGGCACTGTCAAGGTCGCGCTCTCGCTACAAATGCATCAGCGATCATTCCACGAATCTGACACTGCAGCGCTGCTAGCATTAGGACGTCGAGGCAGAGTCGTTTCTTTCTTTCTTTTACATAGAATGAGTATGAGCCGGGCAAGTGAAATTTACTGACATGCACCAACCTGTTTGTAATATTGGTTCCGAACACGCAGACGGTGTTTCGTGCGCCGCGATTTGCTAGCAGTATAAGATATGCGGATGATCGGTGGAAAATATTTTCCTAAGTTTAGATCGCTTAAAGAACACCAAAGTCGGTGACTCGGTAACTGTGCGCTATAACGTCGAGGCCCCACTCGCGCCTTGCCGAGCGCTTCGAAAGCTGCTATGACGTTACATATTTTACGCCGTTAACGACCGCCGCGAACCTGCTGAGCAAAGAAGCTTGTAGTGTAACACCTACCGAGCAATTTCACGCGACGAGGTTTTAGTAAGTGAAGCGTCTGCAGCAGTTTCTTTCGTATCTGGCGCAGCATGCCTTGGCTAGCGCAGGTACACAGCGGCAGCGAGTGCTGCACCGAACTAATATCGCGAGGACACGCTTTGCGTATGCCCCGACGTGTCGAGAGACGCTCGCGCGAGTTTTGCGCCCATAGAGATCGCCGAGCCTCTCGGGGCTGCATGGGGACGCTGCTGGCTTGCATGCACGTGCGCACTTCAACACGGAGTTGAGTGCAAACGTGCTCCGCTCTTTGTTTTGTCTTTCTTTCGGGCGTCCGCACTCGAATCGCGGAACTTATATACGGTGACATCGCGCGGGCGACGAAGAGGGCCTCTTTTGTCTCTATAACTTCCGTACGTTTAGGCGCTGGCGGTGACGTTGACAGCCATTGTGCGGCATCGCGGCACGGCGTAGGCCGAACTTTGAGCCAACGCGAGCGAGGCTGCGCGATGTTTTACGCACCACTTCTCCCCACTTATAGGCGCTGTCGATGGGAAACAAGGTTGCCATTCTCTGTGCTTCGCGAGCTCGAAATCCAGTGTTTTTTTTTTCTTTCTTTTTTTTTTTTTTTTAAGAAAGCATCCTCTTGCTGCTAACGGCGCTTGACTGTGAAGAGTGATCGTTGTAGATTATGTGTGGTGTAGAGGGCCCGCGCGAACCTAGCACTAATTAGAGTTCCTGCTTTGCCTGCTGGGCTGCTTGCTGTTCGGCAAACCTTCTGCACGGTGTGTGTTGTGAATGCCGCCGCGGACCTACGCAAAATTTGTCGCTGCTCGTCGTGCTGGTCTCTCTCTCTCTCTCTCTCTGCAAAGACTGTGGTGCTTCTGTTGAATGGTGGGCTTGGCTGAGAAGTGCGGCGGGTGTCTTTCGATCGAACACCACCGGCAACGATGGTGGGGACACATCGTGGCACTACGCCTAACCAAAGCGCGCTTCCAGAAGGACAAGGAACGAGAACTTCTTTCTCGAGTTTGCCCGACCTCAAAAGCTCCCCAGAGGAAGATCTGGATAAATTTTGCTGGGGAATCTGGCTCCTAAATGTGCCTTTGCCTAGGCGCTATGGAGGACGACCCTTTTTTGTTCTGTTTAACGGCCGCTCAAACTTCTGTCCAAACGGGATTATAGCGGCCGATACAGAGTCTGAGAACGAACGAAGCGTCAGTTCTTTTCCCGTCAATGGTTGGCCCGTGTCAGTGGAGTTCACGTAACCTAAGGTTTGTCCCCTTAGACCTTCCTTCTCGCGTTTGCCGACAAGGCTCGGAAAAGCGCGGGAGAGTACGTCTCGTGGACAAGGCTTGACGACGAGATTGACCTCCACGTTCTAGAACGTTTCTCCTTTCAACAAAGTGGATAGTAGCGCCGCCCTATCAATTGCAATGATCACTGCGCTTTACTGATACCCTACCATTCAAGGCGAACATAGCCAGTGTGCGCATGCGTACTTCTGCTAGTTCGCATTGCTCATCTTTCTGTCTTTAAAGCTTGTGTCTACGTCTTCAGTGCAGGCTGGATGCTATGTATCTGCTGCTTGTCTGTTGTGCTCGTCTCTGGTGTGGTGTCTTCTATTCAACGGTGACGCATTTCGTTTTTTCTTTCATTTTTTTCCCTTGCAGCTGCCCCGTGGAGCCTGCCGTATTCCAAGGCTTCGAGCGAGCTCCGGGCTCAAAGTCACTCATGGCCCCGTTCCAAGCGTTCCGCTTTGCGTCAGACAGTACTGTCAAGTTCCAGATGACCGTGTCCTTTTGCCTGGACGTCTGCCCACCGGTACGTCTTTTCTTTGCTTATCTGCAAACTACATTCACTCGTCTTGTTTAGCCGATGAATTGATCGGTCACTATATAAACGTCTCAGCCACTCATTCGTTTATTCATTCATCATTCACCCGGTCAGACAGCCAGTACTTATTGTCCTGACCGCGCATACTCCCAGTATAAGCAAGAAGGCGTGTCAACCAAAGTCGACGAGAAAGAAGACAAGGTCAACGTACATTATATGTACTCATATATGAAAAAACAAGGGTAATTTAACATGATGGCAAGGGGCATAACTGTATACTGTTCCGTTACTTGCTTTATTTTGTTCGTTGGATACATTTTATTCCCCGACCCTCTACATCTTTCATTAATGTCGAGCTTTTTCATTCGCTGTTCTTTTTCCTGTTTTCTTTTCTTTCTTTTTTTTTCTTTGCGCGCGCACGCGTGTACGTCGACGTTGTCTTCATTCGCGTCGACATTGGTTGACAAGTCATTTTTTTTTATCACAATAAATCCAGGTGGTCTGATCACGGAGATAGTGCAGTCTATGGTACAATTCGGTTAATTTTAAACTATACTGGCGCTAATTACGCTCGTACCGTTAACGTTATCTACTCTGAGACTAATTTTCGCTGGTTCTTTCGCCGAGACCTACATTTTCATAGTTTTCCTACTCACTATACGACGCTCTCTATCTTTTTCCGTAGTATACAATAAGAGGCCAAATGATAACCCACATCCAAGGTACGCCAAACCCTTGCGAAGTCGCCAAAGAATACCTTGCAGTGATAACACGAATCAACAACACCAGCAATAAACGAGTGCACAGATGTTCTGGAAGTGTGCGCTTCGCGTGTTGCCGAGATATCGCACCCTCACTATGCGTAGGCTATACGTTTGATTTATGTCGCTTTCTTATTCCTCCGATATTTTTTTTGCTTCCCTGCTTACGCTCTTTCGGTCTGTCTTTACCTTCTTAGCCGATTCATTCTTTTATGTTTAGAATAACCGGTCCCTCGGCAGCCATTTCGGCGCTCTTCCCAGGATCTCGTCGTTCAATGAAACAACGACGACGGAGGGGTAGCGCAGCATTCTACGTTTTATTCACGACGCGATTTCGCTATTCTCTCTCCCTCATCACCCTCACATTCCTCTCTCTCTCTCTCTCCCCCTCGTTTGCCCTCACAGCCCAAATGTCCAGGCGGCGGCGGCACGGAGGACCAGCAACAGATGCAGCACCAGCAGCACCTGTCGACCGAAAGCCGCGCCGGCCGCAGACGTCGTTCGGCCAGCGCCGACACGCACGCGCTGGACCTTCAGACCGGTGACGTGGTCACTGACGTCACCATGGAGACGGCGCTGTTCGTCGTCCACAACCTGACGCCCTCGCCGCAGGCCTCCTCCGACACCGAGCACGCTGGGAGGGACGCCAGAGGTGAGCCTTCCGTCCAGGGTCGGCGAAGAGGGTCTTCACCGCATCACGAGCCTTTTTTTCGGAAGCCCGCCGCCGCGATCGCGGCGCCCCCAACCGTCGGCGCTGGTCACGTGACTGAAAGGCTAACTGTGACCACCGTGCGTTAGTAAGGCAGGCTCTTTTCGTTTCTGTTGAATAAACGTCGATGCCACAAGACAATGGTCTAATTCATTGGCGCCGCTGATTTCGGTGCAGATATTCCTTACAAGTTTAGATTCAGAGGCTGTACAGACGAGCTTGCCTCTCTTTTCACTGAACTTTTCCTGCGTGTAACATGCGATTTAATTTAGAAGCGTTGAGTAAAAATACAATACCACTAGTTAAACTACAAACACTTTGTGGAACGTTACCCAACTCTTGAAACTACCTGCAGGAAATACATATGCCTCACTTGGGAATTTCTACATGTCTTGTTAAGGGTCTAAGACATACATTCTTGTAAAAAGAAAAAAAAATACAGCATACCTTTTGCCCCCATGATAGCTGTCATGGATAGACTAAATGTATAATGCGGCAATACTTTTCAATAAAATGGAAGCTTGCACGGGCCTAGAATCGCCTGTAGTATCGGTATAAACTATAACCAAATCACTTGGCCTGTCCTTGAACATAAAACCGCTTCATGTGCAGAAATGCTGCCCCAAGACTGCAAGTGCTTGAAATTCCGTTCAAGCCACTGCGAAAGGATGACCACATATTCGTGTACTTGCTACGTGAACTGGTTCAAGACAGGAGCGGGAGAAGGCGCTCTTTTCTTTCTTGCTGATTTAATGCATGAAAGATATTCGTAAGTAAATAAAGAAAAGTCATTAAATGTCACAGGAACAGTAGAAGGCCTCAAGAAAAATTACAATTCATAGTAAATCTTGCTCAGGCGATTCATTATTCTCGTCACTGCAGCCGTTGAGAGTAAGAGATTTGCTTTTTTAATCGCCGCAAGCATGAAAGGCAGTTTGCGCGTCGTAGTTTCGTGCCGTTTGCATAGCGGATTAGCGTAAGCAGGTCATCGCTTAAGTGCGCATAGCTGAGCGTAAACAGAAAACAGCGCAACTACTTTTCTTTTTTACCGCGCCACGATTGTGCAGTACAGCGGCAACAGTTCTCTCGTGTAGTAGTACTGTGTATCCTTTGCGCAGGTGCTGCAGGTTAGCGCAGTATCAATAATGAGGACCTGCAGAAGTTCATTCGCTCGCAATCGTCGCTCATTAGCTGTTTGTTGTGCGCTCATCCGCAATTTTCGCATTTTCTTTTTTCCCGGTAACCTTAGCGACCACGTCAGGCGTTGCTCCGTGCTCACCGGACCGGCGTGAGATTGCGGATTACATTTTTCAAGTTTACACGCTTAGTAATTAAGTACGAACGACACTTTACTAAGCCTTCGGGCACTCGCGACGAAGAGACGAAACCTACAGAGAATGAAAACATGTGGTAGAAACGCACGGATGGTATTAGTGCTTACGGAGCATGCAAAATAAGTACGCGCTCATTAACTTCGATGTGGCGATATCACCACCGGCAACAGACGTCGGAGGTTAACGGTGGACATGACGAACCTTCAATGGTGCCTCTATTCTCCAACCCTATGAGTATAAATGAGTGCTGATACTAACAAAAAAAGTTAGAACGAAGAGACAGATGCGCTCGGAAGCCGCTGCTCTACAAGCCGGATTAAGCAATGAGGTAGCTTGTTCTATCTAAACACTTCGAAAAGCGTTGCCTTCATTAAATAGCGAACAACAGCACCTTGTCTTTTCTAACTAGTTCCTAACTAGCAGCCGCATTCCGTCATAATTTGTCTGCCAGTTAGAGTTCAACCCCCACAATCATAAAACATAACGTCCAGGAAAGAAAAAAGAAGAAAAAATATCGGTTAACATCGCCCAGTACTGTCGATATCCATGCGCACTTCTGATGCAAAGGCCAGCTGCCAGGCCCATTCACGAAGAACGTGGCGGACAGCAGTGCTCCAAAAAGGTTTCGCTGCTTAGCTCTTTCGAAAATGTCGTCAAGAAAATTTAGGCGTGTATATGCAAAGCCTCGAGTGTGTTTGTCCCATCGAAAAAATAATAAATAAATCACCAGAATTACAATAAATAAAAAATAACATCGATAACAAAAGGCGATTTCTTCCCCTTTTCTATGAACTATCGATTTCAGACCGAATGGATGGTAACATTTATTCAATTATTGTATGAGCGCATTAGGGGCTTCGCTTAATTTATTACCTTTTTTATTTTTCCTGCAGAACTTGGAAGTCAATGAGGCGGATGATCTGGAATAATGCACGCATTTCCCGCAATCTCCGTAAGAGGTAGTAGCGTCGGAACTGGAGTTTTTTTTTAGTACGGTCATGTATATAACGAAAAAAAAAAAATGTGCAACAAGTATAAACCTGGCACAGGGTTTCTAACCGAGCTTTCTTTTGCACTATAATGAATCCACATGACGATGGTACACTTGACCAGTTGACTGGTACCACTTGACTGGTACACTTGACTTAAATTCACTTGACTGGTACACTGACAAACTTGTCATCCACCAGGCAGTAGCACAGAGCTACTAAGCTAACCACAATTCAGCAGTTGTAGTAATCAAATATTGTCGTATTATAGATATGGCGTATTAAAGAAAAGCAAGAAATCTAAACAACACATGGCACAGCGGTAGAGCGCCGAAAACTATGTGTCCTGGTTTCGATCCGAAGACCACGGAACGAAATTTTCTTTTTCTACAGCTGCAAAACTTTTTTATCTGAAAACCCGGATTGGTTTCCCTTGCACCCGGGTACTACCAGTTTCAAGGTTTCTTTTTTTCCCCCTTTTCATGAATTCGCCTCCACATGGCGGACTTTGCCGCATGACAATGATGTAACGACCTTTCCTGGTGGTCCGTGACGGAGGAGACGTCGCCTGGATTTGCCAGTCTAGACATGTCCCTATCGTGCAAGGATACGGGGTGTCGCTTCTCGCAAATCGGACATGAATTCAACATGCACTTGTACACCAGTTTGCCGGCGTTATCGGCGTTAAACATCGGCAGGGCACTTTATGCGGGCGCCGTCGCGGTGGTCTCATAATTCGTCGCGCGTACAAGTTGCACGTTCGGTTTGTCACGAACGGGTGGAACATAAATTACCACCAACGGGCATCTCACTTGTTTTCTGAACAGGAAAGTCGGCTCCGTCAGCATTCGCACTCCGCGCTGACACACGTGACTGTGTGGTCATGGATTCGCGCGCCCTAGCGATATCACTGCTCCCTCTCATCTCGCCATCTCGCAATTAGCACGGGTGCAAGAGCTATTCGATGATGTCTAACATTTCTTGAATTATTTATTTATTTTACATCACCCCAGCCCTTAGCGACCTGCAGTGAAAAAGAAAATACAATATAGAACAATTCAAGTGCAGTAACAAATGGATATGAGACCAGAACGTCAGACATGTACAATGGTGGCTTCGCTACCAAGTCGACGAATTGTCTCGAGATGGCGACCTGTGGAGTTTTAGCAGTACACATTTGGTCAACCCAATCTTGGCGACATTACGCAAGCAACACTTTCGTAATTATACGCCGATCGCATTAGACGAACATGAGTATACATTTAGATTATAGGTAATCTGCGTAGTTTTCGCACTCTTCAAATTTAATCTTAATTTAATGGCCGGTTGGGGCGTGTCTACGAAAGTTCACCCGGGGAGACGAATCGAAATGGATGATCGATTAGCGAAATTTTCGAATGAAATACGACTGTTCAGAAAACTGTGGCTTCCAATATCAAATTAAATACCGAATATTTCCTTCAAACGAATAAAGAAATCAAGAACACACCGCTTCAGTGCGCACATAGTTCAGTGCACTAAATGTTTCGCCTGAATTGATGTAACAAATCTGCAGGCAACCTAAGGGTAAAAAGTCTTTGATCAGTTAACTAGCTGTAAAATCACTAGAAGACATAATAAAGAAATTATCGAGATCCAACGCATATGCTTGAATCCATGTGAAGCACGGTTGATTAAATGCTCTGCAACAAACGGCGACGAATACGGTTATGTCTATTTTCATCCTACGCAGCGTGTATGGGCCGCGTGTAATCTAATGTCTTGTCTATGTTTATCACCGAGAAGGTCACAACTTTAATCACGCGCAATTTTTGCGTTTACGCAATACAGCGCTCGTAAGCTATTCAGAAACACAAACGCCAAATCAGCCAGCTGCGACGCCTACGCAGCCATGTTACGAGGACGAAGGCAACGCATAGGATGCTTCCTGACGAAAGAACGGCGAAAGCAGGCCCACAGAGAAGTACCGACTCATATCTAGCCGCATTTTAGTATTCTGTACTTCTGGCCTCACAGTGGCACATAGCCGTTCAAGAGGATTGGCTAATAATGCGCACATAAGAGATCGTATATAGTGGCTTCGCTTTAAAAAGCCGCTCGTTTCGAATTCGAACTTTCGAATGTCCCCGCACGCTTAACTGAAAATTCTGGAAACCACTGACGAGAGAGAGATAGAGGTAGCCCGGGCGGTTAGTGACAAGACGAAACACGCAAGAAAGCGCCGGCAAAAGGCAGAGCCGCCGAGCTAGGAAAAGGAATGGGTAAGAGCGAGTCTCACTCTGTCGCGGGAAGGGTCATGCATTATTCAGTTCAACCAGCGCAGTGCGCTATATAGGCTTCGACCGGGAACCACCAAGACGCGCGCTCTTTCTCACCCTCCTCACCCTCGCCACCTTCGTCCGTTCCCGACGCGCAAACACACAAGCACGAACGAACGCCTACAGGCGAAGCCGCGCGAACGGTCGTCTCATTTATATCGGTTTCGCCCGTCGAGAGGGAAAACAAAAAGAAAAAGAAAGCGCGCTGGCCGAAGGAAGAAAATGGGCGAGAAAGGCGAGCCCCGAAGATTTAGATGCACTGCGGGCAGAGAAAGCATGGCCATGCTCCGCGTAACCAAAGCGGACTCCGCCATCCATCTGCAGCACCACCAACAGCGGTACCGTCTTCCAGTCCTCCGGCGTAGAGTCTTCGGAGGAGGGAAAACAAACAAACAAACGAAGGGAACATCAAATGAAAACAAAACAAAGCAGAAGATGGAGTTCAGTACGTGTATTGTCGTTTCACCACTGAGGTGTTCTACAGTTTTCTGCGCGGCCTCCTTACGTAATTTTTTGTCGTCTTTCTTTTTCCGCAATAATGACTTTAGTGGGTGCACTTCAAACGCAATTTATAGGGTTCACTAGCGACGATAGCAGTGACCGACAGCACGTATAGCACGTCATTGAGAAATGTGCGCAGAAAAAAAATAACTGAAGAAAATTTCGTAAGTTTACTCCCTTCTGAGAGTAAGTGCCCTGCGTGAAGTCAGTGACTGGTTTGCTTCACCGCTGCTGAGGCGTAGCCACGTGTCGTCTGTAAGAGACAGCCGTCTGGCACTACTGCACTGCCGCAGTTTACACTGATGGCGGAGTAGAGAACGCATGCCGTTTACAAAAGTTCAAAAGCTGGATATGAAGAACGCTTGAAAATGTTTGTTCCAGTTACAAAGACTAAACTTTATTGTAGCTTTAAGGTACACACAATGGGATGAAGGAATACGTAACTATATTAAAAGTGAGCCGTTCATTTGGAACAAAGTTGTGTGTGGTGTTGTTCCTTTTCTTGTGCGTACTTCGTATACAGCCTCGCGTCTTTTAATCAGCAAGGAAATGCGAGGCAACTAGCCCAGGGACAAGTAGAAATGCAGTCGAAGCCCGCTATAACAAACACGGATATAATGAGATACCGGATTTAACGAAATAAATGCAAAATTCCCGCGCATTTTTCGACGCTTTCAGCACGTATGCTTACAACGAATATCGGACGTAACGAACGCAATTTCATGCAGGTTGCGGCTTCGTTATAACGAGGAACACGTGACCAAAAGCCCCGCGGAAGAAACTAAAGGGTTGCTTCCCCGAAAAATCGTCGCCACGAAGTGTTCTGAAATTGTTTTCATCTATATCAAGGGGTATGCTTATAAGAAATATCGGATATTACGAAGGTGATTTCATGCAAGTTGTGGCTACGTTATAGCGAGGAACGCCTCACTTCCAAGCCCTGGAGAGGAAACAACAGGTTTGTCTGCCCGAAGTTCTCGTCGCCCCAAAGTGCTGTTAAACTTTGGCGAGTTAGTCTCGTTTTGATTGGGCGAAGAAATACGTGTGAGCAAACGAAGGACGCAGCAAGATAATTTGAAAGTAACCAGCCTAGTTTACTGAAAACAGCCGTAGCAGACGCAGAAAGTCTCCGTGCTGAAAGTCGTTATGTGCCATGTAAGTTCGGCAATATAAACCATTGTTTACCATTTTCCTACCGCACTCAGTGTCCCTCTTCCTTTTCTTTTCTGTTTTTTTTTTCGGCAGGAGTCTCCCAGAACAGAATGCCCCGCGACGCCGTGTGCCTGACTCGACCCGTCGTGTACACGTTGGCGAGCCTGATCGGCATCGTGCAAGCGCTCATCCTCGGCTCCTGCTGCATGCTGCTGTTCGTCAACCGGAAGTGGCGACTTACGCGGAAGCGCCTGGCCGCCATGCACGCGTCCAGCAGCCGGGCTTCCGTCTCCAGCAAGTCGGAACTCTTCCTCAGGACGTAGTAGCGCGGCGGCTCGTCACCACATTTCATACGGTTCCCCCCGTCCCTACCCCTACTACGGGCTTTTACTGTCAGAAAAAAAAAAAGCGTGTACGATCGCCCGGAGGGGAGGAGGGGAAATCCTGCCATTTCGGGGAAGGGAGGGGGAAGAAAGGGACGCAGCCGGCCTTTGTGTCAGTTGTACATGTGTGTGCGTGTGTCCTGGGAAAGAGACGGTGGCGCCACCTGTCGGCGTTCGAGAGGAGCTCTACGAGAGGCATATGACGCACAAAAGAGGGTTACTTCCATTTGGCCCGTTTCGGCACATCCACGATGCGTTCTATGCCGATAACGAGGTGCAGTTTCCTCATGAACTTTTTTGTTATAGCGGAACTCCTCACGGGCGCACGCCTCTGAAACGCGACAGTGGCGCCGCTATCAGGCGATGGAGAGAAACGCAACGAGAGCCAGATTTCAGGCACAAAACTGCGTCAACTCTCAAGGCCCGTTCTGGTACGCACACTAAGTGTTCCATGATGTCGAGAACATGGCTTATTTGACTGTTGGACTTTTCTGCAACGCAGCAATGTCTTGCCAATATCTTTCTTTCACGAGCGTGGGCACCGCAATCTTGACTGTAGTGCCACCGCTAGGCGATTGGGTGAAACTCGGCGAGAGGCAAATGTCCCACACACAACTGCGTCAATTTTATTGGTCCTCCTCGGTACGACCCCAGGTTGCGCTTCGATGCCCAGAAGCTGGCCGACTTTCGTAGTAAAATGTTTTGTTTTGGCCGCAGCCGTGCTGTTTTTTGTGGATGCAACGTATCTGCGTCCTATGGACCTTGCGCCGGTGGGAACACATTGAGCGCGGTTAACTTCTGGAAATCGCAAGATGGTGTCTTCACTTCGTAATTCTGTCCGTATTGTGGTGTGTTCACCTAAATATTATGTTGCCACTGCTTCCGTCATCTTGCGCGGAAAGAACGTTTAGCGAGATTCAAAAGGAGAGCTGACAGCGCGTAGATCATGCAAGATGAAGCTGACTAACACAGTGAGATTGTTCTTTCGGAAGCTTTAATAAATGGCCGCTATAGCAGCAAATACTCGTCTCTTCAGACGTTATGTAGGCAGCTAGTTCAAGAGGTTCCCATATCCATCTTTTGGTCATACTATTAGGGCGCAATAATCGCTTCATAGTGTTAGCGATTGCTGTTTCAACGTCGGAATCACGGGCTCGTACCTCTTAGCCTGCCAAATGAGCTGCGTAATAAGTTTGTTTTGTTCATAAGCGACGTGGCTTCTTTATCTCGGATGCCAACAAACTTCGTCTATCAAGGTTTCTCAATAGCCTGTCCTTCTAATTGAAGCACTTATACATTTCCCGATAGAAACTTTACCGCGAAGTTAAGCTCTAGCACCAAGAGCCTCATGCGTCGCTACGCGTCTCCGAATGTCTCATTTCTGGCCGTCGCCTCGGTCTCCGGACGAGAGCACGGCAGTATACGAAATAGTTACACATATATGCAGTACTCACGTCAGCAGCCACGCAACCGTGTGCAACCAGGTAAAACAGGCTCACGCAGGCGGTACCGTTGCTCGGCCGTCCAGTCAGTGAGTGCGCATAATCCTGCGAGATCGAAAAGGGTTTACAAAAGTAATTATCTCAGTGATTATTATTATTTGTTTTGATAACATATATGCACTAAAAGAACAAAAACGGTCGCAGCAAATACGCCACTGCTAATCTCGCGGGCACGGTATAAAGTACCCTCAGCGATTCCCAACCCTTTCTAGGCGCCGCAAAGTCAACTCTGAGACAGCCCCCGTATGTGCCAGTCGCGTGACGTGACGTCATCTGCGCATGCCGATGGGCAGACAGGTTAAACAATCAGCTACGATGTCACAATGTTGTACTGTATTATGTGGCTGCCTATGGTCAGGTGTTAGTAAAATTACTTGAAGTGCCAGCGTAACTCGTCCGCGATGACGTCGAGTCGCGTAAATTGTAGGCCTGGTTGCGGCGTAGCTTGTATTGGCCGTAAGTGGATCAATTGTGTGTCATGACCGAGATCTTTCAATATCAGGGAATTTCGCTTTCAGCTTCTTACTAGGGTGAAGAACAAGTATGTTCCCAAAAACAAAGAGGTGCTTTTTTTTTTTTCTCTCCTCCGAAACGCGTATTGCCTCTGCCCTGAAAATAGCTCGGTAATGAAACGCATCTGGCCTGAAGCTACCGGCAAATTTCCTGAAGACATCAGAGTAATGATCTCTGCGGTTCAACCGCGGATATGGTTTTCGTGGCGCTGTGTATCCCAGGACGCGAAGCCAATTTCGCCGATGGACCTTTGCTGATCGTGCCACCGTTAGTACGGTCCTCGGGGCCTTCAGTTTGTACAGACACGGACGGGATAAAACAGCTATGTACTCTCAGCAGTCTTTACGCGTAGCGTCTACGGGCCGCATTTTAATCAACGCTTAATAAGGTGATGTGTGGTGTCTGTTTCCGCCTGCCCTGCTTGTCTGTGCGCGAGAATGCGAGTTTGTGCATTTTGGTGCCGCAAATTCTGACAGGCTGGAGCCGTCTTTTCTCGCACAGCGTACAGTCGCATACTTAGCTCGCCTACATTCCTGTCTGGAGCTCAATTGGTCTGAAAGGCTGGGGATTGTCTGCTTTTTGCTTTTTATTCTGTCATCATCAAACTCGGAAAGTCAAATGGCAGCGTAATCAGCGTTTGCGCGAAGCGTTGTTTACTGCAAGTAACGTTATTAAAGGTCCCCAGTGTAAAGACCCCTTGCAGCTGATTCGCCCGCTCGTTCCCACTTAGAATCGCAATGAGGTAGTACGATCGATCCTCCTTATAACGAACTCTCAGCGCCACGAAAATACATTTCTCATTTGCGATGTTCGTTACAAGCATACATTCGCTACGCGCTGATATCGGTTAGAAACACCTTTAGCATTACTTCGCTGTATCCAATATTTCGTTATAACCATGTTAGTACACGGAGTTTCGACTGTACTTTGTGGTGCCTTCAGCTCATCCTAGGTCGACCTATTAACCTGTTTCGTCCACAATAAATTAGAACCACACTTCGTCTGCGAGGATTCCGGGTATTGAAAGTAATTTTCTCGGTCGGAAATGTGAACGTTGGCGACCCTGTTTCCTAGGCTGACGAGAAGCCCGTCGCACAGAAATCTCGGTAATGCAAAGCGGCGTCGCCTCCTTGACGTCATGTGGCACTAGCTTTGCTTCCTGAGAGAGAGAGAGAGAGAGAGAGAGAGAGAGAGAGAGAGAGGAAAAGCAGCGAGGTTAACCAGAGGCGACTTTCCGTTTTGCTACCCTGCACTGGGGTGGGAGACATAGGTGGTGTAAAGACGACAGTAAGCGAGGGGATAATAAAAAGGGAACAAGAAAGAAAGAAAGAAAGAAAGAAAGAAAGAAAGAAAGAAAGAAAACTGGTAAGAGAAAAGTCGTTCCAACCACAGGTGTTCACACAGGCCGGTCGATCTCAAGAAGCGCGTAGCGCTTGCACGGCATTAAGATACGATGTTAAGTCGCGTCGATGTTTCAAAATTCTTTCTTCCGACAGAGGCTAGTAGTCCAACTGGTTCAGCACGACGGAAAGCGATTGTCTCCGCACACTGTACTGCAGTGTACTGCACTGTACTACACAGTAGAGTGTGCCTTCTAGAAAGTGGACATGCGTGGGTAGGGATGGAGGCTGGCTTCAGTGCAAAATCGTACCGCTAATAAAAAAAAAAATGTACCGCAAAATGCTACCTCTGAGCGAAATACGAACGGAAACGAAGAATCAGCGGTTCAGCCGGAAGGACCATTTATACCGCCGTACATTATGAACGCAACATTCAGTATTTCGTGACATGTTCTCGAGGCAACGAAGACGCACTGGATCGACTTTCTAAAAACATCATTGTGAAGTTAACATTCCTCTGCGTGACGTGAGGCCGTGCTAACTTCGTTGTGTGACCATTCCAGCGATGGTACAGTGCGAGGCCGTGAGCTCTTTTAACGCGTCGCGCGCATGAGTATTGTCTACAGAGAGTATTGTTTAAGCAAAGAAGCCGTGTTCTTGAACATTGGTCAGGAACTAGACGAAGTGATAAATTTCTATCATTCCGCCCGTACCGAAGCATTCCAGATGTAATCTCACTGTGTCAAATGTTCTCTGTATTCTCATATGAAGACATGGAATTTTTCTTTATGGCATCGATATCTACTCCGTAGAATTTGCAGTTGAACCTACTGATAAGAAGAAACTATTGCGTGGCATAATGTAACGTTTTAGAAAGGATGCTTGGTATTTGTCGAACGGAAGCAATTTTCAGAAAAGCACGTGGAATCACACATTACATTGATTTTGACGTGAACGCATTATTATTGCCATAGCTTTGTACGATTGTTTTCTGTGTGTTTCATTTGTATGAACAGTATTTAATGTGTTTCCTTTGGCGCTATCGTGTAAGTGTAAGCCGACAAGCGTTTTTTGTTGCCCAGCAAAGCACTCTTACTATGCTGGCCTGGATAGCTCTCAAGAGGTGTCGATCATTTTGTCCTTATGTCCTTTGTTCTACTTACTTTCAGCGCCACACAACTTAGCGCTTTCGTTGCCCCTTGTTCGCTGTATATAATCGCTGTGGTGTAATAACATTTAGTAAAGTTGCGTTAATATAGCGTATTTCTGGCATGAACATGTCGCAAATGAAACGCGAGCAGGTAGTCCATCATATGGTGCTCTTCTTCCCTTTTTCTTTTGAAAGCTTTCCTAATTTTATTGAGGATGCATGATAACCTTAGTTAAGAGTGGTGCGACGTCTGACATTGGTAAAAATAGAACACAAACGCAAAAAAAGGCGGGCCTTCGTAACAACGCATGGAGAAAGCTCAGCGATGAAAAATCAGAAAATTTCCGAGCATCGAGTTATAGCGTTACACCATCGCCGCATGCGAACACGTCTGTGACTTTGCGGACATGTGGTATAGTGTGCGTAAAGCCGCTGCTCTTTGAATACTAATTCAAAAGCGTTGATCACAAAACAAAGAGCTTTATAACAGAGACATTACGCAAGAAACTGCGCACAGTTGACTGAACGACGGAGTTAGGAAAGCTTGCACTTATGTCTTCTTCAACCCTAATCATTCCGATTACTGGCGCCTTCGTGTTCATGTGTGCCTCTTCGCGGGTGATTCGTACCATTGCATGCAACTGAAGAATATTCGCTGGATCTCCCGTGTTTGTTATACAAGGGCTCTGGTTGTTGATACTCTGAATAAAACCGCGCAGCAGGTTTTGTTTCTGGGTCCTACTGTATAGCCGAAACGCGTTCAGGGGACTGACTCGCCTAACTGTAGTTATATCTCCTCCAGTGATGGACTTCTTCCGGCTGGAAAATAGTTCCTAAGCTAGGACTCCGTAGATGTCTGAGGGTGCGGCTAAAAGGCGCCGAACACACAACTTGAACAAAGGCTCACAGCGGGGTAGAACGGTTTCCTGCAAGCGTTCGTCGAGTTCCGAGCCGAACGCGGGAAAGCCTCTACCTTGCCTTTCTCCACTGCGAGGAGGCCGCGTTTATTTTGGAGTGAAAGGTTTGAGAGTGCGTGCGTGTGTTTGCATCTTACCATAGGACGAAGGGCTCTTATCCACGTCACCGTGTTTGCCGTTTCTTCACTTTTAACTGGACGAACTTGAAAAGGAAGCAAGAACAGGAGAGCGGACTATAATAGCAGGTCGGAAAGAGCTTTAGTGTGACAACGTAAGTTTCGCAGATTCACGATAACTATCGACACTGCTATATGATTAATTCTACGAACTGCTTTGGAAGTTACGCGCTGAGCCAGCCGATCACAGATCGGGAACGCGAACCGGGTAAAGCATGACAATGTTTCGAGTAACACCTCAGAACAGTTTGTGCATAGGTAACAGACAAAGCCGGTGCACTTTTTTGTCATGCTTAGCCAGTTTATGAGAACCAACTGGCTTTGTGTCGTCATCGCAGGATTACGTAAAGCCACCTGTAGTTGAGCGAACGTGGCGCGACGTTTGACGAGACAAGAGCATGCCGTTTGAATTAAACCCGATAAGTGCTAACCTTGTGAATCATAGGCGATACGGAAACGAGACCAGAACAACTATCTACATCATGTAATCATGTCGGTACCGATCGTTACGTATACGTAGTACGAGAATATGTGGGAGCAAAGGAGAATGCGTGCGGAGTTTTTCTTTTGATGCGGTCTTCGTGCCAAACAAGCTTCTCAGTTTCTGCCTCGCCGGCGAAGCGGCGTTCAACCGGCAGGCCTCCTCTTCCATTGCGCACTAGATCGTTTCCCGTTACGCTGTCCGTATCACGTGGTTTCGGGGACTTGTTTATCATCGCTGTGTAACGCAGACTGTAACATTTTTGCCACACGTTCTACTCGAGATTCTCCATTAGCTTCCTACAACACCGAGACGGCGGTATTGCGCAGGCGTCGCTGTCTTTCCTGCGTCATACTTCCTGGTGCGCGGACACAGCATTGGTTTGACAAATCGCCGGACCCATCGTCCCCACTGGGTTGCGGCGCGGATTTCTTTAACCGGTGTTGCGTCCGTGAGGTGCGGTTTCTTTATTGGTGCTCGTTTCGCTTGCTTCCTTCTTGCCAGACCTTTATTCGTGGAAGAAGGTTCATTGACCCCCTCGCAAGGTGAGCGCACAGCGTAATGGAGTCTCTGCTGCGTACAGAGCAAAGAAATGCGTCCACTGTCCTAGAAGAGACGCGTACAGTGGTATGGATGCACTCCTCGCAGACTGAGGTATATGGAAGCTGGTTCCGTGTTTTAATAATTTCTTTGAACTGGCTGTCCACATGAAAGTTCATTGCGTTTCGAAGCAAGATACCAATCATTGCTTCAGGAGTGAGAGCAATTAAAGTGCGTGTATTTAAGGGTTGCTTGCTTCTAACCCGAGTGGGACTCGATGCTCACAGAGCCTTAAAGGTGTTCTGTCCTTGTGTGAGTCTCTAGAGAGTGGAAGGGTTACCATTACATCGTGCCACTTTCCACGGCAACTTATATTTCTGAAGACTGGCTCTATAGCCTTGTTCTGATGCCTCAACTGTCAGCATAGCCAAGTACTGCTGTTAAAGAAAAAAAAAAAAAACTTTTTTCTCTTTACTCCCTAATAGGGATTTGCGGTTTTTGAGAACTGCTCTCGAACGCAAATTACCGCAACAGGCAGCTAGCTATTGACATTAATATTTGTTTTCTACCTTCTTTTTGTTTAAGTTTGCTTGTGTATTTTGTCCTTGTCCTTTATGACGTTGCATTTTTTTGTCGTAGCGTTGCGTAGAACTGTTCGGTATGCGCCCGTTCTCATGGGCAAGCTTTTCCTCTGAGCACGAGTATATAGAGGACAGCAACACTTTTCCGATGATTTCGTACTCAACTCTAGCTGTTAAGAGAATGAGGGGATTCGTGTGCCCTATGTGTTATCGCGGAAGCCATATTTTTTTGCGCTGCTGGTGCCGCTGGTGTGTTTTATTCTATTATTTTTTTAGTTGTTCTTTGCGTGCTCTTTTGTAAGCGAAAATAAAAAAAAGAGTGCAATAAAACGACCCATACCGTCTTTGAATGGACTTGTCTTTCTTTTCACGGATGTCCCGTGGAAGCTAGTACTTGATAAAAGTACGCGATCAGACAATCATTCAACTGAGGAGAGAGAGCTGGCAAAACTACATTGAGTCTCGCCTGGTGCCTCTCGTCAAATGTAAGATATGACGCCATCCTGAATGTGGGGAGCTCTGATGGTCTTCGATGGTGGGGCGCAGCTGTTCCAGTAGGAATAAAACGAACAATGGTTGCGACAACAAAGATACCTGCGATGCCAGAAAACCGGTTAACGCTGGGGTGTGAATAGAGAGAGAGCGAGAGAAAGCAAGGAGAAGGCCAGGTAGGTCTGCCAGACAAGTGTCCGGTTTGCTACCCTACATGTGGAGTAAGGGGAAAGGGAACAAGAAATAGAGGGAGAGACTGAACGCTGTGTGCACGAGGGAGGATGCACAGGAGGACTACGAACCCTCGCTCGGGCCGGTGCACTTCAATAAATGCACTGGTTCACGAATGAACTTTTCGCGCCAGCGACGGATGTGGGAGTAGCCTTCGTCCTACAGTGGTCACAAGGATGATGATGTGGAATGGCAATAAAATCAGATCGATATCAAATGAAATTATGGGGCTTAACTTCGCAATACAACGACCCCGGGCCGCTGTGGGCAGCTCTGTGGGCAGTGGGCAGAGACGCGGCAGGGGGTAGCTCGACCATCTGGAATTCTTTAACTTGTACCTGCACCATACAATAAAGCTTCGAGTGGGGCTAGTTGGTATGGCATCGTTCTGCTTGCTGCGCTATACTGTTTATGCGAAGCACACAAAAGAGACAGACGCACATGTGTGTCTGTCTCTTTTTTTGTCCTTCGCGTAAACAATATAGCGCAGCAAGCAGAACTGCATCATAACAAACAACAGTCCTTACATTCCGCCCCGATCAGACTGAGATCGATGGGGCCGGGCTACGAAACCGCGACCTCGCGCTCTGCAGCAGAACGCCAAAGCCAGTGAACCACCACGGTAGATGAGACGTCAAATAAAGCCTGGTATCTTGGCTCCATGCGGTCATGACAAACAAAAACAGCTCCTTTTCCCCGATTCTTCCCCGCCTCAAAAGGTACCAGACGACCAGGGTTGGGGACGTTACGATGGGCAAAGGTGATTCCGTAGCGTTAGGGCGTAGATCTGTAGCACGCAGCGAAAGGCCGTGGTAACCACGTCACAACGTAGCACGCAAATCTACCGCACTTCCTGTGGGGTTCCACCAGACTGCGCTCATCAAGGTACCACTGCCTGGGAAAAGTGGGGCTTCACTAAAGCTGCCCAAAAGTGGAGCTTAGTTAAGGCCGCCCACCTGACAGCCATATTTGGATTTATGGACCGCAATACGGACTTAACGAACACAACAAATTGTTCAGGTACATAAAGATGCATGCTTCCCACGTTTTATGCCGCAAAGGCAAATGTCCGAGTTTGAAAAAAAAAAATGAAAAAGGAAAACAATGTTTGCCCCTCCCCCCCCCCCCCCCCACACACACACACATACATACATGTTCCTAAAAACTTCCATTTTCCCCACTGTGAACATCTCGCTTAATTTAGCGAATAACGAAGAGAATAGCAGTTCCAATAAACTGCAAACATATAGGACCCTCCGCCTGAAATCACGATTGCTAGGCAGTTATAACGTTCATCGGTAAACAAATTTCGCTTCCAAATGAACAAGAGATCTATGTTTGGTGAATTTGTTCCCTTAATTTTAGTTGGTACTAGAAGAGGAAATGTTAGCTTTTATACATAATGCATAACGCTTAATTGCTTAGTACATGCTGTTCGCTGCCTTTCCTTTCATTTCTAGAATGTGTGGATTCGTAGCGAGCTCTAGAACCTCTCGTTCCTGGCTCTATATTTTCCTGACTATGGAAACTGAGCATGTTGATAAAGCACCCAAACTGACCAGACAGACAGACAGACAGACAGACAGACAGACAGACAGACAGACAGACAGACAGACAGACAGACAGACAGACAGACAGACAGACAGACAGACAGACAGACAGACAGACAGACAGACAGACAGACAGACAGACAGACAGACAGACAGACAGACCAATAAACAAATGAACATGAAACAATATGTATCAGCTTGACACACGAGATGTGTCTCATATTTGAACACATGAAGACAGCGTACCAATAGTCGATTGCGAGATAAGGCCGCGCTTTGCGTACTAGACTGAAGAAAAAGCTGGAGGACACTTAAGCTTCACCTTTAAGAGCGGAACGCGATAGCATTCAAACATCTCTGACTGCTTCTCACGCTTCCCGGCAACTGGAGCGTATGTAACCCTAACGTTTACCGGGAAACGCTGGTCACGAACGCTATGCGCGAAGGCAGGCTTTCTGGTATAAACGCGGCCTCTTGCGTGGGCCGCGATGCGGCGGAGGCGAGCGCCATCTGCATGGTGGTGTTGCAAGGAGCCGGGCGCGCCGCTCCGTGGGCGCCAAGATACTCACGCGCCGCTGCGCGCAAATGGCTGACACCGTGGCCTGTTTATGATTGGTAGAAACGATGGAAAAGGCGTTTCTTTGAGTTTTCGCATAGCATAATTACGTTTTCTCGTATAGTCAAATTACAATCCGCCGCTATAGTTTCAGTTTCACTTTCAGTTTATTGAGTGTCTCTAGGTTGTGCGTAAGTCGTACTTTACGATTTTTCTAGGCATCTTAAGACGAGAAATTCAATGAGTTCAGTAATTTCCTTGCGCCACATGGAGGGCCTGCATGGTTGGGCACAAGTGGTTCGCAATTGTTTTTGCCGAGGCGATGTCCAACGCCGGATCTTCTGCGACGCGGGGCCTTTAACGCTGTCGCGTTAAAATGCACGACAACCGGAAGTTTTCTGCGGTCACGCGCACACTCGCTGCCGCAGTGCGGATGAAAGAGTCTATATAGTCGTCTACCGGACTGCGCTTCTATACGCAGCCTCAATTGGTCGAAAGCTCGTTAGCGCACGCAGTACAAAGCCGCTTCTATCGAAGCGTTTGCATTCGAACAACCGGATCCGGCGGTCCTTGCCCGTGACATAAAGGACGACGCAGTGGCCGCTGAGAAAGCACGTGCGTCCGTATACAAATGCCTTGTCTGACTGTTTTAGAGAAAGTCACTCAGAAGCACGTACCCTGTGCCCGCATACGCTCGTACGCTGGATGTCCGCAGCGTTCACGACTAATCCGTCGGGCTCTACGGCTCGTCCAGCGCCCATTAGCCGCTGTACCCTCGCTAATTGGGAAGTTTGGCCCGCGGACAAAGCCGGCTACCCTTTTGCTACGCGGACGCTGCTTCCGCTAATGACAAAGTTGCACGCGCTGCTGTTACGAGGAGTTAATTGGCGAGACGCGAGACGGGACTGTCAGGCGTGGACAGTAGTTTGAAAGGCGAAAACGGGGAGATTTCAAGCAGTGTGCCCCGTGGTGTGTTGCCTTCAGTACTTCTCCAGCACCCTTTTGAAGCTTTCTGTTCTCCCGTTATCAAATGGCAGATGTTGCAGCACGAATGCTGAGCCGTCTATTTCTCGTCCAATGTAGAGATGCTTTTACAGATATACTCCTTATACTCTTACACATAACCGCGATACTCTTGTACATTCAACATACGTTAACGTACTGTACAATATAAACGTATACACATCACACATTGTACATGCCCACCAACAGCCAGTGGCTGATTTCGCAATAACGAGAACATTCTCAGTAATACTATTATTGCTATCTTGTGTTAAACAAAGAAAAAATAGATAGGTCTGCGCTCTAACAAAAGAAAGAATTTGGCAGAGCCGATCCAACGATGACCGTCGAAGGTAATGCGATTAGAGCATTCAAGCAATGCAGGAACACATCATATTGCTGAAGATACATTTGTCTAGAATCTGTACTTGTCAGAGACTTCTGTTGCTCCGCCTATATGCGACATAATGTTTTCAGTATCAGTCCACTTTTCCATGACACTCGCTTGCCCAGGTCGCGAATGAGATCGACACATGACGAAAATTCCTGGCGACGACGCAGTTATGCCGACAGGATCAACGAAGAAGGAGGAATCACGTCCGCTGGATTGACGAAGGTGGTATGACGACTACGGCATGAAGACAAAGGGAGCACGGCGAGCGTATGACGATGACGGTATCACTAAGACTGTATGACGGCTAGGGCGTTACGACAATGGTATGACGACAACCGAACGCCGAAGCGTGAATGACGACGACGGAATGACCACGATGGCATGACCACGATGGCATGACCACGATGGCATGACCACGATGGCATGATGATGACAGTATGCCAACGACTGTGAGACGAGGACGTAATAATGACGGCATGACAACGGCGCCACAATCACAATTGAGTGACGAATCACAACTGAATAGTGACAGCGTAATTACGATAGATTAACGAAGAAGGAATGGCGTCGATGTAGCGACGACAACTGTATGACGACAACGGTGTGACGACGGCAGAGCTGCAACGACGGCATCACGTCGACGGTAGGACAAAGAATGCATGATGACCGCTGCATGACGATGACGCAATGACGACAATGGCACAAGAACCGTATGAGGACAATGAAATGAAGTTTATGACGAGGATGACGGGACGGCGACTGAATGACGACGACCGCACCATGAGAATCGTATGAAGTTGAAGTGACGGCGATGAAGCGACCTCGGCGGCATCGCGACGACCGTGTGACAACGAATTGCATATCACACTTTGTGAATTGCAGCCGGTGAGCTTGCAAGACGTATCCACTTCAAATAAATTTCCAGGAGGGCACCAGTTTCGAGATATCATTTTCGAAAATATGGGGCGAAATACATGGACGTTGAAGTTACTTTTCTGGTTCAATGCATAAAAGAGCGTTCTGTTAAAAAAGCAAGTGGTACAACCTTTCATTTTTACGGCAAGATTGAGGCGCAAATCTCCAAACTGATGTCATTCTGGAAATTCATTCCAAGTGAATACGCCTTGCAAGCTCACCGGCTACAATTTATAACTTGCAATATGTGCTTTAAAGAAATTAATCATGAAGTTACCGAGTTCTTTGGTAATTGGTTGAATATGCGTTTCCATTTCTGGTGCGAGTAATGTCCGTCTCTCTAATCAGTCGAGCTCAGGGACTAAGAATTATGTTATCTGCAACAGGGAATGCTGGGAATTTCTGTAAAACTTAAAAACAGTCACACTGGATATTGCTATCACACAACACAGCAGTCGTTCAGGTTTGTATAGGTGGCATCTGCCTCAAGAAGCATATCGACTTCATGATCCACTGAACTTGCCTGGTTGTCAAACTCGCCGCCAGGGGGCTTCAGCTCCAAATTGCCAGCCACAACTGCATACAAAGCGCGCCAAGTTATTGCAACTGTGTCAAATCTAGCATCGGGCGGTTATCGTTTCAGCGATTTTCCGCAAGCGGATTCGGCGCATCCGTAAGGACGGAGCGAGTAGCACGGGGTTGCGTCAGCGTATCGTCGAGCGAAGCGGAGTCGTGTTACGAGACCTGACTCGCAATAGATCGCAGTATTGCTCTCGCTCAACGGCGCTGTGCGGACGGGGCTTTAGAAGCGCAAATCCAATTTCACGCGTGTATGCAGCGTACTGCGCCACTTTTCGTCCGGAAGGCTCAGTGTGAAGTCTATCCAGTTGCTCCACAAAGGAAGCGGCGAGATCTTTCGCTGTGTCAAACAAAAGGAGGCGATAGATCTGCTCCGCCCGGCACTGCTACATGGCCGTGAAATGCGAAGCATGCAACTGTCGTAGTGCAGGCCACTTCGCAATATCGCGATGCGCGTCAGCTGCAGAAGCTTTTCAAAAGTACACATGTTAAAGGCATCGACTTGTCAGAAGAGGATTTCTCCCCGTACAAAGGTGAGAGGGGCGTGCAAAGGACGCATAGCAACGGCACAGAAAAGTACAAGCGTGGGTGGTGAGAAATATCAGCGACAAGAAAAGAGAAAAAGAATGCTCCTTCGCTCCTTGAGAAATACGAGCTATAAGCGACAGCCAAATGTATTTGCGGATGAGATTGAAAATTGGAACACGTGCTGGCTTGCACAGCAGCCGTTGTCGCAGAAATTTCGTTTGTTGAGCTCGTCCAAACACTTTGATTACACCGAGAAGCGCCAAATGATTGCAGCAAGTGACACAAGCTTCTTTCTTTCGCGCGTGCATATGAAGTTTATTGATGTCGTGCGAAGTCCCCGTGCTTACAAAATCGACTCTTGCACCCAAAAGTGTTAGGACTGACACGGTTGTACGAATAACAAATAATCAGCTTGTCCAAGCGAACAGGTTCTTCCGGATGAGTGTGTGTATATATATATATATATATATGCGCATGCATGCGAAATGCACATACATGTTGTTTTCTTTAAAGAAAGGCTAATGGGCCAGAAGTTTCCGTGATTCAGACAGGAGCGTCATTAGGGATTTAACAGTGATTACTAGCAATGTAGATAGCCGCTGCGCTAATGAAGGAACGAAGCGCATAATAGACACAACACCGTAGGAGAGAATGTCAACAAAAATGACACTTGTTAACTGTGTAGTATATTGAAAGGGCCCACGACGCAAACGGTAGTACGCATGCGCGGATACCGAAACGCAGGTAGAAAATGCATTGAAATAACCTTAACGTTTTCTACCAGGAGCTCAAGGTGGGTAGATGTGACGCGGGTACAGAGGATAGCGGATCATAAGGATAACAGCATGAATTTACAGAGAGAGAGAGAGAGAGAGAGAAAGAGAGAGAGAGCAAAGACAGAAAAGGCAGGAGCGTCCAGTTTGCTACCTTACACTAAGGGTAAGGGAAACAGGGAACATACAAAGAAAAATTCGTTTAACACAGGAGCCTGAGAGATACTTTCCTCACTTCATTCGCTTACGGTGTATATACTACCGAACCCGATCTTTGTCTAAAGAAGCAGTTACGTGGGCTTATTCAATACCGCAGTGAACAACAGATGCAGTAGCCAAACTTGGAGTGCTGGCATATGATGCCTTACAATGGTTGTGGAACACATCATACATCGACTCGACCCCTGCCTGCGACTTCATCCTCCACCTGGACTATCACGACCCGAGAGAACGGTGCTTTGCCGATTGTGGCTTGGAGTCGCATTTACGAAGCCGTTTGCTTTTCGCATCGAGTGGGAGGATCGATAGTGCTTCGTGTGACCGCTGCGGCGACGCGGAAACTATCGAACACGTTCTTTGTCATTGTCCCCGACACATTCACTCGCGACCGCGCTGGCGCGTCTTCCCGATTGGCCGCTCTCGGAGCAGGCAGTCCTGGAACACCGACTTATACAGTCGTCGCACCACAAGACAGTGAAGGCACACTTGAAATTTTACGTTCGAGTGGCCTATTGGTGAGACTGTAGTTCTCATGGAAGTTCAGAACGTTCCCTACCTCCCACCCTTTTTTTCCGTTTCTTTGCTTTTCTCTCTGCTGTTCTTTTCACCTTTCATTTCTCCTTACCCTTCCCCCAGTGCAGGGTAGCAAACCACAATGTTATCTGGCTAACCTGCCAGCTTTTCCCATCCCATTTATTTCTCTCTCTCTCTCTCTCTCTCTCTAGGTTGGATTACTAAGGGCAAGAAGGATGCCGTCATGTTATTAGCATGATGCAGGCTATGAGAAATACCGCTTCATCCAAAGCCGCTCAGGGGACTAAGGAAAGTTGACTTTTCAACGCATGTGAAAAATGGTAAGTGCGAGAAGAAAAAGACCCCCCCCCCCCCCCTCTAGAACTGCGGCAAGTTCACCAATTCGCCACAGTGCAACAAGTTAAACGTGTGTCATGTTTTACATCATGTTTAAAGTGTCTGCGCGCGCTTTGCGGTTTGAAGGGGTAGCCTGCGGTCTGCTTTAAATCTACGATGCAGATCATTTGAGTTGCATAAACCCACCGCGGAGGCTATGGCGTTGTGCTGCTGAGCTGGAAGTCCCAGGTTCGATCCCCAACACGGCGGTCGCATTTTCACGTGCGCGAAGTGCAGAACACCCTCGTGGAGTGATATTTAGGTACACGTTACATAATCTCAGGTGGTGAAAACGTAACCAGGAGATAATTGATTAACATAATCATGCCCTTGTTTTCGCGCGCAAAACCCGATGATATTAATTTTTGTTTTAATCGCACCGTGTAAACTCACCGCCAATATGAGACGGAACAACGGATGTATATTGAAAATGAGCGATTTTCCGTGCGTGCGCTTGCTATGAGGAAAAGTTCCATCAGCGGGTATTCAACACGAACACAATATAATAAATAGCAACGAGCAAACTTCTAACTTCAACGTTTGCGAGAATGATTGAACATAGATGAAGTGTTCCCTTTCATATAGCTGGATAGTGTTTTCGGAACTTGGAGCAGCGCTGGTAGTCCTTTGCGAGCAGCGAGGGCTTTCTTTGCTTTTCTCGGACACCGGCGTCAACCAGCCACTTAAAGGGACGCTGAAGAAACATATTAAGTACAGATAGATCGACAGATTATTCGTCTAGAAGTCTATGATTGGTTTTCATACAGAAATCACTAAATATTAATAATAAGAAAGCTTAAACATCAGAACTTTGATATTACGAATTAACAATATATTTTAACAAGAAGCGCTATTATACGGTCATTTTTATGATGGCTGCAGATATTAAATGGGTCTACAAGAACAAGCACGTTTTGTTTAACTCCGTAATGACTGAACAAAAAGCTTGCCCACAAGAAACGACCACTTTAGAGAGCCAGAGCGAAGTGCGGAACCACCAGCCTTGAGGCAATTGAATGTCCGTTCTTTTCAGACCGTTAAACAGTTAAGAACGAGCCGTCGTTCCAGTTTTACACGTCATAATTTTCACCCTCGAATATGCACTGCGCCTTTCTTGCTTTGTTCGCTTGAATACCTCTACGACAATCCCCCAACCTTCCCCCCCCTCCCTTGCCCTACCCCCTCCCCCCAGTTTCTTTCTCGTACGTTTTCCCACCACACTTGCGCGCTTTTCGTAGATTTGTAAGACATACCCAAGTTATTCAAGTTATAAAAATAACGTTGAATAAATAGCGGATGTAATTACGGCTGCACAAGAGAGAGAGAGAGAGAGAGAGAGAGAGAGAGAGAGAGAGACAGAAATGATCCAAAACAAAGACTAGAAGTCTCTCCAGCAGCAGCCACCCTTTGCTGACATCATACTTTCCTGTTTTACGTTTGGTTACAAGAAGCAGTTCGATCAATCGCGGTTCCCTCGGGTTTTGCCTCTCCTCTGCCGAGACAGCTTGCTTCACTGCCAACGCTACGCCGTTTTCATTCCGACTGCAGAAAGCGAGATCGGCTGATCGACGATTACTCGTGCCTCGTTTATCGCCACGCTTATTCGGCGGTACAGCGCGAGACGACGTGTCATCATTCTGGGGTTTTCGGAACGCCTAAATTTACCGTAAGCGTTTGTCATCGGCTCGAAGCCTGCGGGTAAAAGCGATTTCGCAGAAATGCATTTTTCGAATATCCTCTAAATCTTGCAAGAAACGATCCTGCGCTGACAGGTTTGGCGGGCGCTATGTAACACACGGCGACGAGAGAAAGGAAACTAGAAGACCGCTGACTAGAGGCTGAAATTTATTGTACTGAATGAGTGCAGCAGCTGAATAAGCCATGTGGTAAACCAAAAAGCTGGAAAACCGATAAAATGCGGACCCTAACCCCCCGAAATGAATGTTGTTGGGCGATGCTTACAGACAGCAGAGAAAGGTAAGGATACATCCATGTATACGAATTACGCGATTGATGGCATGCTCGAGTAGGGTCTCTCTCTCTCTCTCTCTCTCTCTCTTGAGCAGCATCTTCAGCGATGATCCGCGCGTCTGTGTCAGCTTTCTTCTTTTTTTCCTTACACACATTTATCTGTTTTTCTTTTTTTTTTCTGATGACATCGACGACCACATCACATTGTTCGCGTGCTGCCTTGTTTTTTATTAGCTGCGAGAATAGGGAAAGTTTGGCTACTGAAGAGCCCGCTGCCTTGCTCTGTCAATAACAAATCGGCCAGATTGAAATTCATGACAGGCCTTGCTCTGCAGTTTCACGCAAGCGTCGCCCCTGATCTTTGTTACAGGCGAGAGTCACGGTGTCTAATTGCAGATTAAAGACAGGCTGACGGCAACATGGAATTATGTGACGCTGCAGTATAGTTGATATTTAGTTTCTTATACGTATGATTACTGATATTAGGCATTACGATAGTTGAGGAGCTTCACAAAAATTACGACGCAACTGCTAATTGTTATGTCTTTAGGGGCTGTACAGGAAAGTTTACATCCGTCGTTGCTCGTACGGAGAGCCAGGAGTCAAGCGGTCGATTCACCGTTTTTCCACGTCTTTATTTTGAGGATATCCTCAGGAAATTATAAAAATTCAACAGAGAAACGTGTGGTTCAGATGCTTGGGTAAAGAATACGGCCGGATGGTGAGAACATTTCAGGAAGTCAGCCAGAAGGTTTCAGAAACACGAACAGAAACGAAAATACAAGGAGAAACAAAGGGAAAGGACGCTTCCTTCCCCCGGTTTTGTTTTGCAGGCGCATTCTTTCCTTCGCTGAATTCTAGCATTTAGCCAGCAATAAACGCACGAGCTGTCCCACTCACGCTTCTATATGTTTCATGAATATTGCGAAACGAACGCATCATGAGCTTATAGAAAGTCGCGAATACTGGGGCACGGGTAAACGTGGTATTGCAACACGAGCAACGCGACAGGCTTCCTCCCTCAAATAACACGAAATGAACACTAATATAGTAACGGTTCCCACCGACCGTCCATGCTTCGCTTTGCCACATAACCAGCCAGCAGGAAGTCACGACAGCGTATACTCGCGAGCGTGCTATACTGGGCGCTACGTTTCACCCGTGCCGCCGGTGATGGGAGCAAGGCCTCGTGCGTCCTTGTTTCCCATCGGCCCGTTCGAATGGCTCCGCCGTGTTCTTCTCAAGTCTTCCGCTCGGCCCTGACATTGAACGCGCCCCCGACACAACGATGTCGGAGATCGCCGCATCCATGTTCCTCAAGCAGCGCCGCCGGACCAAAGCGTCGCCACGAATAAAACAAAGAACGCGTGCGCTACCTCGGAGAGCAGAGTCCACGGGGAAGCTCACCACGTCTGGGTCGAAACGGACGTCGCTGACCTTGAGCGAAGCTGCGCCTTAAAAGGTCGTCGCGTGCACGATCGCGACGGGCGCCGGCGGTTGTTCGACTGACACTCTGAACTCGACTCCGTGACGAGCCAGGCCCTTGTCGGCGAATGAACGGCAGTGCGCGGTTCTCCCGTCGGCTGTCAGCCACACGCTGTAACGTAACGAGGCCAGCAAAGCACGCAACAGAGCGATTCACGTACTCTTTTTTTTTTTTTTGCTCGCTCGACGAGTCGGATCGACGACGTGCGTAGGAGGAAGTGCAGCTTGCCGTGCTTTTGCCGGCGCGGCATTCGTTTCCTCTTCCGATTTCTGCCAGCTGCACTGTCTTAGTTTTTGTTCGATCACGATTCGGCGAGGGATCACGAAGGAAGGCATTCCGATGCCTGCTCTGACACGTGCCCAAGTGTACGCGCACGTGTGCCCTGCGTGACGTTGGCATACATGTCGGAACGAACAGCGACCTTAAGACGCTGTTCTTCGAGTTCGGGACAACGTCCTCGAGTCGATAAAAGTGCACAGTTTCGCGGCGTAAGTCGTAGCGCCTTTCCTAGGTGGCATCACGAGAAACACACGTCGGCGGCACATTCGGTCGTTTCCACAGAAATGAAGCTGACCAAAGTTTTTCACTCGGGATGCATAGTAAAGAAGATTGCATGACAACTTGGGTCACGTAAACAGGCATAAGAACCGTTATCACTCAGAGAGAGAGAGAGAGAGACAGAGACAGAGAGAGAGAGAGAGATAGAGAGAGAGACTGGTTTAAAACTCAAAGACAAGGGGCTTAATCAAAGGATTGCTCTGGTTTGATAACCCTAACTGCAGGAGGAAATAAGGGCTTCAAATATAAGAGAAAATAAAAAAAAAAAGGGAACAATGAACAATGGAACACTATCTGTGTGGGCACGGTCACACAGTGCACAAAAGTTGTCATCAGGTCAGAACAGCTTTCTACTTGTTTATTAACTACGAAAGAATGGTAATCTTCCTCCACTGATATTAGCCTAAATAAATATTTCCTAAAAAAAAGAAAAGTCGCGGAACTCATACGCATGCAACTCAGTTTCCCAAGAACTGCACTTGCTACAGAAGGTCTCTCGTTCAGCAAGCTGCCCAGCATAGCTGCTCGCCAGTAGAATAATACATCATGCGATCATCCCGAACGTACGAGCTCGTGAACAGCATAATTATTTAGGCTAGGGGTTCACGAGTGGCCAACACTCTGAATTCACCACAGCACACTCCCGGGGCGAGCAACTTCCTTCGTTCGTGCCACAACGCTCGCTCTTAATTTAATACGCCGCCAGACGACATCGGAATCCTGTCCTCACCGAAGTCGCAGTCACGAGATACAGAGCTCCAGCCGGCTTCCACAAGATGGAGTCGCCGCCGCTCAGTTGCTGTATGTCATGCAAGTCGTGTCCTGCGGTATGGCAAGGTGAACGCTTGCTCAGTCGATCTTCCCGTGCTCGATACAGCGTATACGTCTTCTTTTCCTTTTGCTTCGAGAGCTCTAGGGACCAACGTAGCAGGAAACATGGAATGCCGTGTGCCCGTGATGAGTGGTCATGAACGGAGCACGTCGTCAGTTTCCCGCGTCTCTTGCCGGATGTATGCATAGCGGGTCGCCTACAGCACGATCGGGGATTGGAGGTCTGATGTACTTCGATAAGGCAATCGTCCGTGTGTTAGAAGCATCTTCAAGCTCTCTCGCAATTCGGCATGGCACGGGATTAAAAAAAAAAACCGAAACGCAATATGTATTTTCACGTGTTCCACAGTCTAGAAGGCACTGCCAACAGCAAATGGGAAAGAAAGGAATCAAAGGTGATCGTGTGGTCGGTTAAATACAATGAAAATATAGGATTATTAGGGTGAATAACAAATGAGGGTCGTACCATACTTGCCACTGATGTAGGCCTAGCGGGGGTTAAGGACTGGTCAAGCTCCGTAGCTCTTTTTTTTTTTTCGCAGTTCATACTTCACGGTTATGGTTTTCCTTTCCACAATAATAAAATAATTTTTAAAAGAAGTTCCGCTGTTATTGTAGTCGCTGCTGAACACGCTAAAGTGAAATGTTATAATAATAATGAAAATCTATTTCAAGGAGGGAAAACAAAGGTGGAACACTTCGCGCAGTGTCCTCAAGCGTCCTATTAATATTCGAAAAGAGTTTGCCCGACCTTACATAAGTTTATCAAGAACAGTGGCTGCCTTGCTTTCACGACATCTTCATGCAAAAAGAGAAGCAATCCATGAGCTGATCGCTAGGGCAAAATTGAAACCACTAATACCACTTTCACACGGTGTGCTAGTTCGAGCCAATATATATATATCACGCGAGTGATTTAGATTTGATAGTTGCCCTGCCTCCGCACATGTGGAGGATTCTAGAAAGACTAATGAAAAACCGCTGTCTATATTTGTCATGAACTGCCTCGATTCTTGGGTGTCGGAAGCCCAACATAACCATTTGATAATAAACGTAAAACTTACGGCGAGTCACATTTTTATAACGAGGTATTTTGGAGATACATAGGCTCGAAGTTCTATGAGACGATGCCGCGTGTAGGCTTTCAAGTGCACTAGGAGTGTATATATATAGCCTGTGCCAAATATCATGCACTAAGATGTAAAAATACGCAAATGCCACGTAGCTGGACAGAACCAAGGTAATGTTGTTTGCCGCCGCTTGGAGATGCCCAGACTACTTTTCGCATTCCGCCTAATTACGTAATTAGTCTTAATTAATTAATCAGCTTTTCAAATATTATAATGAGATGAAAAGTGTGTATGAGAATATTGTACAGCGACATGAAAACATCCCGATACAGCTTTCCGTTCCTCAATACGTGCGACATAAAAGTGTTTTTTCCGAGCGTGAAACAAACGCCGGAGAATACATGCAAAACACCTCGAGCGGCCAGTCGCGCGGCAATTTTGCGTGCAATCGCGGGAAAAAAAATAACAAAAAAACTTATATGTAGCACGTATTGAGCAACAGAAAGCTGTGCCGGGAGCTTTTCATGTCGCTGTACAATGTTCTCATCCACACTTTTCATCTCATTATAATATCTGAAAAGTCGATTCATTAATTAAGACTAATTACGTAATTCGGCAGAATGCGAAAAGTAGTCTGAGTATCTCCAAGCGGCGGCAAACAACATTACCTTGGTTCTGTGCAGCTACGTGGTATTTGCACATTTTTAAATCTTGCGGCATGATAGCTGGAACGCCCTGTATACGGTTCTATGGAGAGTTCCATGACAGTAAAATGGTGTTTCCTTCGTTCGAACCATGATCGCATTATATACACTATCGTTGCGATACCACATATGCCGCAGTGCTTCAGTTCGATGGCCTCGCTGAACAGCTTAGAGTTACACTCACTGCAAAAGCTTTGGCAAACGAGTCGAGACACGGTCGGCAAACCGTCCGCAGGGTGGCGCAATTTTAATTCCCGCGCTGCAACCGCCAGCTCCGCCCAGAAATTTGATCGCCCGCGCCTGGCGTTATGTTCACCAATGCTGTACCGTATTGCACAATTTCTGAGCACACAGGTCCGGAACCTTTGAACCGCTTATATGTCTTTGAAAACAACCTGAGCGAAACATTAGAGCATCGCTGAGGGCCACGACCTTATCTCTCCTGGATGGCGAAATGAGTCATTGTTGCGCTCCCGCCGCTTCTATTAAAGACGTGTTGAAATTCGACAACAAAGTGAGCGTTTCGCAATCTATGCCTCGTAGCTGCTATCAGCGATTGTTCATTTTCACTAAATTCTTTTTTTTCTTTTAGACTCCGACAGGACTTGTTAGCTCACAGACTAGAGGTTTCAGCTTTCGCAGCACGTGAAGAAAATTAATAAGACACAGCTCTTTTTCACGATTTTGAATCTTCTAAACCTATTGTCCCGGTATTTCTATGCGTGGTAACGCTAAAAAAATAGTAATACAGTTATGATTAACTCTCAAACTGGGGAACATATGTTACGCCATCGGGTACATTGTAATACTATGTCCATTTAATTACTGTATTTCTCAATGGTATATTTTTTTGTTCGCAAGGAATGAAAAAAAAAAAAGACTTTGCAAGAAGGCCGCCTGCGCGTCTGCTTCTGAGCACGATTCATTAGAACGTTTTGTTACATTTTCAAACTTTGCAGTGTTTCATAGAGGAACACGGCTCCAGCAATATATATATATATATATATATATATATATATATATATATATATATATATATATATATATATATATATATATATATATGCCTACGGAAACATTTCTTTTCAAAGTTATTCTTTTTTTTTTTTTTCTGAGTCTCCCCACCGAGAAAATTATCTATCCGAGGTTACGGTGTTTGAGTTCAGTTGAGCTGAATTAGGTTAGGTTAGGTTAGGTTAGGTTAGGTTAGGTTAGGTTAGGCTAGGTTAAGTGGTGAAGCCATGTCAGCTTGGCTACACCATGTTCCGTGACATGCTCCACCAGATCCCTGTATACTATGTGTCTGCAGTGATTACTGAGCTCTATAAACACTTTAACGTACAAGGGACCATGCACGATAAAAGAAACTCGTAAGAAATATGTTGGTTTTCATGGCGTCTCGTCGTAGTCGAATCTCATCAAATCGTTCATATACACAGCTTTGCTCTTGAATTAACCGTGCGTCTTATAGGTTTTGGTTGATATGTATGTATTCTTTTAAGATATTGTGGAACTTTCGTAATTTTAACATATGCCTACTAGATTTATGCAAACCAGGTTTCTCTGTGACGCAAAGAAGCGAGAAACTTTCACAAATATTCAACAAACTTTTCTTCAACTGCAAACCTTTTTTTTTTTTTCTGATAAATATGATTGCGCTTATTTTGTCAATCTTCGTGCACTCTCTGGCAAAGAATTGCTTTTTTTGTTCATTTGCTTTCCCTTTCGTGCAAGGATTAATGTTTCACAGATGACACATAGGAACTTGCGGCAGCCCTTGAAGTACATCAGCTTGAGAGACATGCTTATAGTGATCCCTTTGAATCCTCCCATGTGCACTCAGGATTCACTCTCTTCCTCTTTCCATTCCCCCTTTCCCTTACCCCTAATATTGCGCATCCAACAGAACGCTCGTCAGCTCGAACTCCCTGCCTTTATTCTTCTTCCTTTGTCCCTCTCTGTTCGGTATTGCCGTTACAGGCCATACATTATTTCGCCTTTTCATTCCCGCGGGAAATGAGCTTAACGGCGAAATTCTAAACAAAGCTTTTTTCTCCTCTTTTTCTGCTTTGAACGCACCTACGAATTCGAGAGCACTGCTTTATGTTAGCCCGGACAACAATACATCGGTGCGATAGGATATGAGCATCAAGTTATCCTGCAGGCCATAAAACAAATCTTATCAAAAATCCTACAACGAGAGATGCCTTTATAATAATGACGCAACGTTTTGCTGCTTCAGAATTTCAGGCAATGGAATTATACGAAGGGCGCTGTAACAAAAGCCGGCGAAATGGGATATGTGTTTTCGAACGCGGAGGAGAACCAACTTCGCTTTCAGTTAACGGGCTCTAAGCTCACGTGTTTGCGCAAGCTGTTAGTTAAAAATTATGAGGTTTCGCATGCCAAAACCACGATCTGACTATGAGGCACGCCGTAGTGGGGGACTGCGGAAAATTTGAACCACCTACGTTTCTTTAACGTGTACCTAAACCTAAATACACGGCTGTTTTCGCGTTTCGCCCTCATCGAAATGCGGCAACCGCGGCCGGGATTGAATCACACGATTTCGTGCTTAGAAGTACAACGCCATAGCCACTAAGCAACCACGGCGGTTGAGCTGTTCGTTATGTTTGTGGCACCCACAATTTTGATATATATAGTGTTTATCAGTGCGGCGTTCTCTATTGTGCTTACCTGACGAAGCTCATTCCTGGGATTCGGAAATCCTGTTTGCACCGCGGCTCCGATTGCACGCAACGTTGCTAAGCGGCGGCCCTAAGAACTTAAGAACCCTTTCGTAACATTTTGCTTGGGTCCTAGATCCTGTTAGAACGGCCAGTTTCAGTGGAGGAACCATACCATGGCCTAGTTCCGTGAAGCTGCTTGCTACGTGCACGTCTAGTGCGAGGTTCGTTTGCTGTAAGTACAGCTGTGTAGTCGTTGGGAACGTTTCAGCGAGATTATAGAGCGAGACGTACCAATGGAAACACACACAAGCGCTAAGAAACAGCATAAAAGACGGGATGGCCGGGTGGCTGGCTCTCCATCGCAGCAAGTGAGGCTGTAAATCGTTGCTTCAGAATCGCTTCGTTGTGTCGAGGCACAGAGACGAACTTACCGGGCTGATTATTAAAAGTGCATAAATTTTTTTCAATCTTGCGTATAGAATATGGGAGGACGACTTCGTTGGCATTGCTCAAAAGAATTTCGTTTTGAATGAAATATGGCGCGCGCACGGTATATGTTTGCGTCCGGATGAGCGTGATATGCACACGCATAAACGCGTGCATCGGCCTCGAACAAAACATTTGTTGTTAACACTGTTGTGTGTTTCACTTCCTTGTTACAGTATATGCTACAGTATATGTTACAGTATATGTTAGGTATATGCTTAAGCGCAGGGACAAAGTGCACGTGTTGACAAGAAGGCGCAACCTCGATCCTCGTGAAGCTGTAGTTCAAATGCTCGTGTACTCCCTCGCGTATGCTCATCTTATACCATACGCAAGAACGCAGAGTACACATAAACAAACTAATGTTAATATTTAATGTGTTATGTTGGCCATCAGCAACGTATTAGCGAGCAGGCGCGTGTTGTATTACTGAAGCAGTCGTTAAAACTTCTCCCCAGACGTTGTTGTGGCCCGGTATTAACCTCGAGATTCGGTGGCACGATAAGCATACTTTCAGAAGAACGATATAGGAGGATGATTACGTCGAAACGAGGAAAGTGCAACGTAAATGAACACACGCACAGAGTAGCGATCTTTATTGCATAGGCAGTACAGCTGTTTGTTTGAGCGGACGACATTTACGATTTTCGGCGAACGCTCCCATTCGATCGGCAAACAACCACCGCTGCGTAGGCGGCTTCCATCGACAACGGAGTTACGAGGAGCCACAGAGCGGACCCAAGTCGCAGGCAACGGCGTATGTATACAGCGGCGCGATGAAAAGCTAGCGGGCCACGTACAACATCCGGATAAGCGATACGCCACTGACTCCCCATTTAGCCCGCATCGTTTATTTTCCGAACACCGAGCCGCTAGCTCCCACGGAAAAAAAAATGATGTGAAAAAAAAAGGTAAACCAAACACCACTGCCAAGGCAGCGCAGAAGCCACCAGGGACAACGCCGGGCGTAACACGATAGACGTGCTCGGTACGCTACGCTACGAGCCCGCCCAGGGGAGCCCGGGATCGAACGGCGGACAGGCGCGCGGCGTTTCTTCTTTCGCGCATTGCCCATAAAGCTCGCATCAAATATGTACGAGCCCGGTAATAGCCCGCCTCCCCTCCCGTCGACTTCCGTAACTGGCCCCCGCGCTTTAGCGAGAACCGGTAGTGCTTCGCCGAGGGCCGATGATAGGCCTCGTATACATACAGCCGAGAGAAGTTATATACCGTTCTCCCGTGTAGCACGCTTTTGGAGACACGAGGATTCGCCGTGGCACTATGTATGCTACAGCGGCGGTTCTACGCATAAACGTTGACGCAGCGATCGGCGGCGCGGTGAAATATGCGCGCTCGCGGCGGAGTTGCTTCCCCTGTCCTCGACGAAGCGTGAGGGAGAAGCCCAACTTGCGTATATCGTCCTCCTGCGCCAGTGGAGAGCGCTAAGCGTTACCTTTCTTTTTATTTTTCTTGTCCTTTCTTTCGGGGAGGGGGGGGGGGGGGGAGTAGGCGATAGTCGCTTCCTTGTCTTTTCCAGTGCTGCCTACCAGCTATTAGTACTTTCATGCTACGAGAGCTACTGCACATAGCACTTGACAACAGTTCTCGGTTATGCTGAAAGATGACGGACGTAATAGTTCGTCGGGAGGTGTAAGATCGAAACTTTTTCTAATTAATGCCTCCGAAGCTGCACACGTGCTACTCCCTACTCTTACTTCCATGGAAGTGAATCGCTTATAGAGACCAGCAGTCCATGAAACAAGTCAGAACTCCGGATAAAAAAAAAGAAAGGAAAAGATAGTGCACGTTCAAACTATATTTACGTGACTTGTTGGGTTGCCTAGAATCAAGGTAAACCTGCACAAAACGGGATCACAGATACTACGCAAGAAAAAGAGACCCACTGCCTTGTCGTTTTCTTGGATGCTGTCTGGGGTCCACGTACGTTTCGTTTTGGCTCGAGTACGTGCCAACTAGGCTCACAAGAAGCTCTATTATCCGCAACTAGAATGTTTGCCAGCACAGCTGCCTACCATTACAGTAGACAGCGAGTATATATTGCAGTCACGAAACGCTCCGAGATATGCCGCTCCAGGCCTACGTCACACATATGAGAGCGTGGTCACGTTGCAATTTCACGCAGTCGACCGTATACTGCTAGCTGCTGCTACCTCGAGCGTACATCCTGCCCCCTCCCCCCCTTCTCCGATCATGGGTTGAAAAACCAGTATCGTACTCTTTTTGTCTTGTGCGAAAAAAATAAAAGCAAAACGCGAAGACGCTTACGCGAATGAGTTTGACAGCTTGCGGTGAAACTCGACTTTTCGTTCTTTATCACTTGATCCCTACAATCTCCTTCCCCCAAGTAGGGAGTAGAGAACCTGACTGCTTCTCAGGTGAACTTCACCGAATTACTTCTTCCGCACTGGTGGTCGAGCAACAGCAGAATTGCCAGAACGACACGGCAGATGAAGCCGCGCTCACTGCTGGCCAACATCAGTGCACGTCTATAACACTGTCGAGAACCGATGAAAGCGCGGCCACTTTGCTCACTCACTTATTGCATTACACTTTAGCATTGGAATTCGCCGGATTTTAACCGACTCCCTACACAGTTGGTGGACCCCGATTCATGACTTTACATGCCACCTGGTCTCTCCCCGTCGTAAAACAACTTTGGCGTGCCGCCTGCGATTGGGCGTCGCAGTCGCAACCACATGTTCCTCATCGGAGTGGCCAACTGCGACGAATATGGGGAAACTTGCGCATTCTGTGCTACTGCCGATCGTTTAACTCTCGTAAGAGAGTTAAAGAACGTAAGAGAACGTTCTTACCACTCCATTCCCCTTCTAAACGCGTAGGGTAGGCAACTGTGTACGACAACTGTTAATCTCTCTGAGTTTACTTCACTCTCTCTCTCTCTCTCTCTCTGTCCGCCTCTTTCATTGACTGCGAATCTGTAATCATCGAAGGAAATATTTTGCTGGGACAGTGGAAAATTTCTGTCGTTCATTGATCTGAAGCGTAAAGATCTATTTCCGATAGCTCCGCACCGGTTCCCATGAGCAAGATATGTTAGTGGGGGTAGTAGTGTGAGAGGCGTTGTTACCCTGGCTTTCCTGACCTGCAATACATCCGTCAGGAGTCTCAGATAAATAAAATGCGCAGGGACATGAATCATAAATGTCCCGGTTGGGAAGGCTTCTACTCTCTACGCTGCGAACCAAATTCTTTCTTATTCGAACTGGTAGTGCATCCAAACGACCACTTTCCCGTAACTACTCTCACCAACTCGGGATAGATTGGGCAACATATACATGTTATGTCATACTTTAGTTTTAGATTGCACTGAAGTTGTCAAATGACGGTATATGCTACAAATAAATTGCTACTGAGAGTGAACTCTAATCTTTTTTTTTTTTTCGCTAGGGGAAAGAAATGTGGAAGTGAATGTAGAGATGAGAAAAATGCGGGGCCAGATTGAAGCCAAGCGCAGTTAAAGCACGGCATCTGCCATGATTTCTGGTAATGCCGGATCACCATTACTGCCTTATTAGCTGCTTGCGTGAGACGCGGCGTGCCAATAAAAAGTGCTGCCCTATCGTCCCGTTTTCTCAGACACGGAGACAACGATCGAAATGTCTCTCAGCTCGGCACATAAAACATTGCTACGGGGAATTGTTACGCGCGTAAGGCGAGACAACCTAGGCATTAGCCATGTGGACACTGGGACTGTCAAAGATGTCTACCATGACGTAGTGGTTATTCCAAGCTTTCATTTAGGTTTATAAGTACCGGTACAATCTTTGTAGTGTCTTCAGACACGCGGATCCCTGTTGTTTTCTTCTTTTATGCTTTCTAAACACTTCATTAGAGGATGTGTTTCTCTTGAAATTCATCTACCTAGTTCTGCAGCAAACCAACTTTTCCTACCCACGATTACCGGCTTTCTTTCTATGGGTATTGTGAGCCCAAGTGAAACGATTAAGCAACCATGTACAGAGGCGACAAAAAATCGCGGAAGAGAAAAGCCTTGTCGGTGGCGGCGTTAAACATTGGAAACAACAACAACAACAACGACGACGACGACGACGACGACAAAAGCAGGAAGGTCCGCTGTCCTGCACTCGGTGCAGAAAAACGAAGGTGTTGGGGGCCGGTATCTCGGAGATGCATCCGTGACCGTGGGACCCAGCTGCCTCCTTTGGCGAGCCTTGATTTATGGTCGCTACACAATTACTCCAATTGCCATCGGGTCGCTGCTGGCGTAATAGCAGAGGCTCGCAACTGCTGCTGCTGCTGCTTATGGCGCGCGGAGCTGTACCGTCCCCTGCTCTGGCAGCCGCCTTGGAGCCACGCCTGCCGGAAGCGAGAAACATGCGTCCGACAGCGTTTTCTATTTCTTTCTTTTCTTTTTCATTTGTTTCTTTGATCCTTGATGTTTACTTGAGAAACAGTCGCTTCTAATTTGCTCTCTCGCACCGTAACTCTTACGTCAGCGATTTCGGTGCACTTGCGAAAGTATTTCCACGTGGGCTAGTTGCTACGAGCTGAACATTTCTTTTTTTCTTTTGCGACACACTGCGCAAAAATCCAACGGGAAGAGTAGAGAGACACACAGGAGAGAGCTCAGGAATGCGGCGCTCTGTCCTGTGCGTCTTTATTCTTTTCTTACTGGAAGTTATACGGCGGATTGCTCTTCGCAGCTTTCGATTCACTGGGCTAGCCAAGGCATACAATAAATTAAAAATATTTCCGAATATTTTGCAGCAAAGACTGGAAACGAAGCAGGGGTGGCTGATCGAGCTAGTTGGCGATCCACTGTCGCGAGTGTACAACGCGACAAGTCAAGTCTAGTCAAGTCAAGACAAGACAAGTCAAGCGCTGACTACTAACTGAGGTTTTACTATCACTGCCTGCGTTCCTACTGAGGAAGACATTCTAGAAACTTCACAGCTGTACACAATTGGTTAAGTGTTCAGAGCTGTGTTTACCAAAGAAATGAAGAAAGAAAAGAAAAAGCCTGCCTAGCTGTCTTCTTTCTTTTAATTACTCATCCCCTTTTTCCCTGTGCAAGGTAGCCAACCGGACTTCCGTCTTGTTGACGTCCCTGCATTTGCTTGCTTTTCTCTCTTCCTCTACAAAATAAAAAAAAAACCGGAAAGAAAGAAAGACTCCCGAACCATTTCTTTTCTCGGAGGACAACCACTACAAGGTACACGCAAACTATTCAAAAAAAAAAAAAAAAAAAAAACAAGCTAGACGAAAGGGAAAACAGCGCAGCAAAAACAAAACAAAAAAATTACACTTTGAACACTTGATCAACCGTCGTGGTACCAGGACTATCGCTGGAGGCAAAGTTTTCGACAAGCGGACGTCATTTACTTTGTAATGTTCAGTTGAAATTCGATTATGAGTGCCTCGAAAGAGGTACGATATTCCAGATTTAATGAAAATGGGGGTGCATAAAAATTTGAGTCTCCGATTCTGCTATATAAACAATGCAGGTCCCCTTCGCCTCGGCATTCCTTTGCAATAACGTCAGGTTTGTCACAGCCGTTACAATATATATATATATATATATATATATATATATATTATGTGTGTGTGTGTGTGTGTGTGTGTGTGTGAGAGAGAGAGAGAGAGAGAGAGAGAGAGAGAGCGATAACTCAGAAGAAAAATGTGAAATATGGCAGATAGAAAAACAAACTAACAAATGGCGTTCGTGAGGCCTGGAATGCAGGAGAGAGGCGAAGAGAGACAAATGTTCGTGCAAAAAGCACGCCACTCTCTTCTGCTCGCACTTCTTATTCTTTTCCCTCCCTCTGCCTCTTCCATCCGTTATTCTAAGCCGACCAGTTTCTGCCCAAACGCAGAGTGGCAAACCGAGATTTCACGTCTATATAGCATACCTGTGTCCCCTCTGTTTCTGTTATCTATCTGTTTAACATAACTATGCCGTCCGCGTTTGCACGCCTCCCTTGCCATACCACGAATCCTCAACAACTTGCCCAACTTTCGCTTGCTCTAAACCTGTCCCTCTACTCTCTTTTTTAGTTCCACCGCTGTAGAACTTTCGTGGATTCCAAACTTTAGTTGCGTTCCTGCTTGTCTTTCATGCTCTACTGACAATTGTGTTTGCGCGGCTGCACTTCCAAACATTGAATCCCCGTCTCTCATGTCTTTGTCTGCCCTACCATATGATCTGTCCATTTTTTTTTTTCTCAGCGGGTGGAACGTACAGTGGGCAAACAGTAGATCTGGTTAACCATCTGCTCATCCTCTTTCCGCTAGGGCTCGAGAGCACTAAGGCTCATACGTTATGCAAAAAGCAAAGAACATGCATTTCATACATATATCTGTGCAGGCTCACTGAAGCTTGACGCACGCGCGCGGTTCTCCCTTTTGTTCTCCGAACGTTCGCTTCTCCTATATGCAAATATCACGAGTTATGCGCGCAGGCTGCAGAGCGCTTCCAACGCGCTAAGAGAGGGGCCGAGAAAAGTTCAGCTGCTCAATTATTCAAGCACCGCTGCGAGCGGGTCCCACTCTTCAGCAAACGAACTCGTCATCCCCGAAGCTGTCGCACCGACATCTCGTTCCGAAGCTCGGCTCTGGCGCGGGAACGGGAAGCTTTTCATTTGCACCCACCAGGTTTGAGCGATTGCCGGAAGTAAGCGTACGGTGAGGTGGAAAGCCCAATGCTAAGCGGAACTTGGGTCAGTATTCAAAAAAGAAAGAGAAGAGAAAGAAAAGAAAATCTCTTAGGCTAGAATTGTTCGTAAGAGAAAAAAATTTCAGCCAATCCAGATGCTGGAAACATCGTTAGAGAAGGCGGCCAGCCAATGGCAAACATCACTTACAACCGAAGAGCTTTGTGAATTCGGGCCTAGGTTCTCTGCTTACTGGTCGTGTCTTAGAGGACCCTTGAGACTTATTTCTTGAAGTTGCAGAAACTCAGGCAGGCACTTCTCGCACGAATAAGGGATCACACTTAGGAGGTATGAACGTTGAACAACATAAGATATGTTAATTTGGTGCTAAAGTTGTCTACGAATTCGGACCAGGCGTGTTCAACGTTATCTGGACATCATGGAACGGGAGTAAAATTCGCTGGCGCGATGTAGCAATAACGTTATCTATGATTGTTTTGTTCATGAAAAACACAGAAGAATGGACGTGTATGTTTATTCCGGCTGCGTCAGCGCGCGCCAACCGTAGATATCACGGGAACAGAGCCGGCTACTGCATCGGGACGCCATGACTCACCGACCTCCTGGGTACCTGTACCGAAGCTACTTCGCTACTTGTTGCGTGGTCCGACGTAGTAGCATAGAAGAGTGAGTGACGAAACGTCACCATCTACTGCTTTTACGTGACAACCTTCCGCGTCATGACATCATGAGGCCTAAACACACTGGGAAACGGCATCCAAGCTTGATCGTAGAATATGTATTAAATTCATAATAACTGTCGGAACAGTCTGGCCAGTAGTCCTTTGATAACCAACTATAGTCCTTTAACATCATCATAGTCCTGAACGCAGTTTTTAATGTAGACTTAAACCATAGTGATTTTTACGCTCAAATAAGGCCGAGCCGAGTCGGCTCATGTGTGCGGGTCCATTCCCATGTGTAATCTGACGCGTCTGCGTTGATAACATCCAGTTCCGATATCTCAAAGGGTCGCAAGCGCGGAAAGTAAGGCAATAAACGTAAAACACGTTCTTATCTGTTTGGAGATGGCTGAGCGATAAACGAACATTTCTCCAGCGATACCATTCCTCAAGCAAGCTCGATTTCCTGGTCCTTCTGATGTCCACCGGCGTGCGTCATTACAATCCCGAATGCATTGCGTCAACTTCGTAGAGAAATCAAGAAAGAGTGCCTCGCGGGTGTTTGAAGTCGGGTACTTTGCGTTGCCAGTCGAACCTTCCTTCTCTCAGCCACTCCGCCAATGCTGCAACAAGGAATACTGTGTCTCCCCTCTTGACAGCTTGCTAATATGACTGGCTGAAGCCACGCTTTGTAGCTTACCTATAAAGAGGCGATGAGGTGATACAACACAAACGAAACAAGTGGGCAAGGAATCTTATTGTTGTTCATCGAACAAATCTATGAATTGTTTCATTATAGGCAGAAGTAAATCTTCAGGACTGTAACAAAGTAAGTGTTGTTAAATGATGAAATTGTAAGAATCCGTAATAATGAATTTAAAAGCAGTGATAGACAGGATAGGGAAAAAAATTCACGCATAATCTCCCCTGGGAGTTGTCTAAGTATGCGTGAACATGGTGCCACTTGCTCATGCTAACGCAGCCGGTTGTCATTGCCAATGTTATGAAGCCTGTCCAACCAGCATAAATTCATATCCACCCGTATCGGTCGTTATCAACTCTTATAGGTTGTTATAAACGTTACTGGGCTCGATCACAGCCTTACCAACCCTTATCGGTCGGTATCAACCTTGTCGCAATCGATCCGATCCTATCAACCCTTCTCTGTCCTCATTAATTAATTTATTTATTACTAACCATAACAGAGATGTGAATTTGTGAAACAGTGCTACTTTGGTGTGATAGGAGAGACTAAAAAGATGCCAAGATTAATTCGTTCCAATCTAAGACAGTGCGTGGAAAATAGGAATACTTATAAGTGTCAGTTCTAGCAAAATAAGGTGTTCGAGAGTTAGCCTGTGGGTCTGATAAGTAACAGTGATAGATACTGTTATGGATCTATCGCAACTTCATGATTAAGAAGCAGTGAAAGGAAGCCAATTCTGAACCGTTTTCGACGCGTTTTAAGAAGAGAAATGTCATTGGCTATCATTATTTCCGAAGGAGAGTCCGCTTGTGAGAATTTGTTGTAAATAAACCAGACTGCTTTCTCTGTATTCTTTCAAGGCATATAATGTTTTGTTGAGTATACGGGTCCCATACCGCACTGGCGTATTCTAATTTGGTTCTGATTAAGGAATAGTATAGTAGTTTAACATTGTTTGTGTCCTTTGAAGTTTAGGTTTTAGGAAGCAGAGCTTTGGAAAGGCAGATTAGTAAATATTTTTAACATGTATAATCCAGAATAAGAGGAAGAACGGGGCGCGTCTCTCCGCTTCTGCATGCAGGGAGCGCCACCTGCACAAAGGAACACGACTCGCACTACAGGTACGACTGATGGAACTCTTCTTATCGTTTAAGGGAGAATGCTCAGCCGCCTGTACAAATGTTTACTACAACCGATATAGCGCCAGACAATGCGAGGCTCACTGCGTAGAATATTTCGCAAGCCATGACGTCACTGTTTCGCACGGAAAGCGAAGCATTAACCGCTTTTCTTTTGTTTTGTTTTTTTATTTCTCGGGAGCCCGCACGCTTACCACTGGCTAACGCCTGGTGAGGCTTTTTTCTATTTTCCGGCCCAATGGTTAACCTCCAGCAAAAGCGAAACAGAAGGAGAAAGCCGTAGTTCCTAATTTGTCCTCATTAGGAAAACCTTTCCAAAGACATTTGGCTCAAACATTAACTTACTTTCTATATAATTATTATGAGGTGTTGCTTTCCTTTGCATCGTTAGTTCTCGGTGCGGAGCTGCTTGTATCGCAGAGGTAACGACGATCCATCGAGCGAATTTTTATTCTGACCAAGCTCACAATGAACCTGAAGCCATCTGTCTTTTTTTTTTTCTTTAAGAAAATGCGCTGAAGTTGCCCCATGTGTCCACCATTAAGACTAAGCATGTTCCCTGAAAACAGCTCAGTAAACACAAAACAAAGGAATGAAAAATAAGATTGAAGGACACAGAAGAGGAGTGCCTCCTGATACAGGCGGATCTAGCGTTGCAAATGCTGCTGCAGATATCAAAGCCCAAGAACGCTATATATATATATATGGATTGTTGTTGACACCAGCGCAGTCGTGTATGTGCAGGGCATACGTTAAGCTTACACTAAGAGCTTTTGTACAAGGCGTCACGACTTTGTGGACTGCCATTTGTGTGCAGAAGAGAGTGAACTAGCACACGTATGTTTCCTTGCGGGGCCGGAGGACGCGAAATGCGAGTTTTCATTTCGGAAGAGATTACGTTATGCTACAACACCAGAAGATCGGTCACGTAATTAACACGGGCATTGGCACGTGAACGCTGTCACGTCAAGCAGTGAGGTCAGTCACATACTCCACAATAAATGAATTAATGACTGCCGTTCTAGTGCCAGCCGCAAACGCAAAAGAAGGGGGCGGAAGATTACGCGGACAAATTGAAGAGCCTGTTGTGGCGAAACAATTTCAACACCGGGCACTTAGAACGGACTTTGCTGAAACTTTCAACCATCATACAACATGGTCAATCAGATGTCCTTTCTAGCGGTTCTTTGTGATGTGAACAGGCTCCAAGAGCAGCCTAATGTCCACACGGAATGCACATCAAAGGCTGCCGTGCTTAGAGCTACCGCACGCACGATATATCCATGGACAACCCGCTGTCTGTGTGCCCTACGCGACGAAGGCGCTTTTAACCTGTGTGAAGCCCAATGGTCTCAACGAGACACTTGCAATTAATGATAATTAGCCTGTACATAGCGAGTTCTCGTGTTTCGCTTTTGTTATGCCTCTCACGTCCACTGTGCGTGTAATTTCATTTCTCGTCGGTTTTATCTGGAGTGACATGCTATAGTTGAGATGGCAGGCTAACGTCTCCAGGATCAATTAAATATCTATATCTCTCTTCCTGGCGCGCAAGATCACTCCGCGGTACGATCGCGCGTTTTCCGCGTCGTGTTCTCATCTCGCTGACAAGGATCGCGACGAAAAGGCTCTTCGCCAGCCAGAGCGAAACTAGACAACGCCATTCTCCCAGGCTCGCCATTGGGATTCGGCCATCGACAAATCTTCTTACACTGCCTGCCCGACAAAGCTATCGGCGCGGACAACTCGAGAACTAATCAAATCGGGAGGCCCACATTAGCGTGGACAGGGCCGAATGATAAGGAAGAGACTGCGAGAGAGCAAGAATCAGAAAAAGAAAGAAAAAAACACAAAAAAGAAGTTCCACATCCGATCAGAAGACGCATGCAGCAACCACCCTCGCTCTCTCGCTTCCCTCCCCGGTGTTTGCGGCAGAACGGCAGCTTGGAAAAGCAGTACGCCTGGAGGGAAACCACAAAAACCCGTTTACGCTTCGACGCCGGAACGCAGAACAATCGAATACAGCGAGAAAGCGACGTTTGTGTAGCAGTAACGAGAAAGAAAGGCGAAGAAAGGGAGGAGCCGGCAATATACATAGCTTCTCTACATGGCCGTCTCGCCAGAAGCGTTCAGCGTTGGGCCAGCCACCCAGCGCATGCCAGCAAAGCGAGGAAACCGAAGTTCTCTAGGGCGCAACCCTTTGCGCATCTCAGACAACCACGTGATCGGTCTTCGGCCATTAGCTATAGCCAGTCTGGATTACCATAAGCAGGTTGACCGGGGGCCGCCCTTTACGTCCGGAAGCCTGATTTCGCGGAAACGGTAAGATAGAAGTTCGCTCCAATTATAAAGCGGGCGTCAGCCACGGCTTTCCCAGTGCTGCACGCTTATTTTTGTGACGGAAAGCACAAATTTCTTGTCGGACATGGGAGCCTTACAGGGTGTCGAGCGTGACCGAGCCGAGGTTGCCCGGGAAAAAGTAGAAGCTCGGTGTCTGCTTGTTCTTTCGCGCCTGAATGGCTGTCAGGAGCAGGCGACGGGACTCAACGCCATCGGAAGGAGGACAGGAGTGGGGGGATCGATAGGCAGCCTTATTAATCATCCCGGTTGGACACAGCTGGAAGCACGTGGGAGGGGCGACGAGCTTATTTAGGGAAGCTTCGGAATACAACGCCTAGTAGGAGGGAGTCTCGAGCACCGGCAGGAAGCAGCTCCTCCTGCACTTGACAGGGCATACTCGGACGCAGGCTGCACGCAGTGCAATGCGGAAAAGAGTCGGAAACAGCAGTCAAATGCAAAGAAACGCTACGTGTCTCGGTAGGCAGGCATGCTGGCACTGCCTACAGAACAGTGGGGGAAACAGCTTTAAAGCCTCCATGTCTTCCAAGCGGGCTCCCACGCATATATATATATATATATATATATATATATATATATATATATATATATATATATATATATATATATATATATATATACACACACACATATATATATATATATACACACACGTGTGTGTGTGTGTGTGTGTGTGTGTGTGTGTGTGTGTGTGTGTGTGTGTGTGTGTGTGTGTGTGTGTGTGTGTGTGTGTGTGTGTGTGTGTGTGTGTGTGTGTGTGTGTGTGTGTGTGTGTGTGTGTGCTCGTTGAAAATGATAACTTCCCGATACGGCACAGCTGATTACGAGAGACGCGGTAGTGGTATGCTCAGGTATATTTTTGACAACATGAAGTTCTGTAACGTACACACAAATATAAGCACCCGACAAGTTTTTCCATAGGTCTTTTAAACGAGCAAGAATGCCGCGGCCAAGTATCGAACCTGCGTCAGCGGCAGAACGCCATAGCTTCTGACCCACGCCCGTAGCTAGCAGTCAAAGGCATCGTTCCTTCATGGCCCGTCGTTCTTTGCATTGGTTCACTTAGCTCTCTAGAAACAGCTAAATCTTGCCGGTCAGGTTCCCCTCCCCTGCTCCGCTCTCACCATCACTATTCGCGCAGGGAAGGCGCCTCCCCCCTCCCCCAGGAACTCCATCCGCTGCTGCGTCACTAAAGCTCTGGGAGAGAACCAAAACGTTAAGCTTTATTTACAGCAAAACTGCGCGTCCAGAAATCACTGTCCCATCAACAAGCACCTCTTCGGTGACAAGACGTCTGTTCGCTATAAGTCTTGGCATCAAGTCCACATGTCAGCGGGCCGTACAGTCAACAGCAAAAGATTGCGGGATCCGGGAGCGCGTGGCAAAGCGACCCTCCTCTTCTACTAGTGGTGAACCCCTGGTGTAGAGACCGACGCCTGCACGCATGCGCTTCCCTCCGAGACTGCAAGCGTGCATGTTTCCGCGCTTCTTCCTTGCGCGCCGCCGATATCCGAATGTAGCCGTGAGGTAGCCCTGTTGCGATGTGCGCCGTGGCGGCTTCGACGGGCAGAACTTCGTTTATACAACGGAAATGAATTGTTCATTTTCGTCTTGCCGGTCTCCTTCTATAGAGCACGTCTTCTGCCACGCTCTTCTCCGGTAGAACGCGCCGTTCGTAAAAAGAAGGAAACAACGAATATTGGCCACCAAAAAGGTGCAGCCCAGAAAAAAAATAAATGACTTGTTGCGTTCGCCACCGGGCCGGCCCTGTGCGTAAGCGCTCGTGACTCGACAAAAAGCAGCCGCAGCGGCGCCCGCAAGTTCACGCTTCTAGCCACGTTTCACACAGTTTCGCCCGTCGAAGCCGCTACAGCGCATATCGCAAGAGGGCTACCTCGCGGCTACATTCGGATATCGCCGGCGCGCAAGGAGGAAGCGCGGAAACATGCACGCTTGCAGTCTCGGAGGGACGCGCATGCGTGCAGGCGTCGGTCTTGACACCAGGGTTCACCACTAGAAGAAGAGGAGGGTCGCTTTGCCACGCGCTCGCGCATCCCGCAATGTTTTGCTGTTGACTGTACATTTTGGAGCGGGATGCAGCCGGCGCCTGGAGCAGGCAATTATCACTGTGTTCAAAATATCGGTTTCAACAGATGTCTGTCTTTCTGCACGACGTCACTGCCGAAAGCGTGCACATCTCCTGCTATCTATACCATGTGGCACCTCTCTCAAACAAACCCGCTACACCCCGAGAGACGGGCAATCTAGTCCCTTTAAAATTTACACGAACTCACTTTTGGCTGTCGCAGTTCACTGTGCTTTATTCGAGGAGTTGTCAATTTGCATTAAGCTGCTACTAGTTGAAGCATAAGAAACATCCATTGCAGTACGTGTATTTCATTATCTCTTATAAGAATAATTCAACATCCATCGCTCATTAATCTTTTGTCATCAGTCGCAAAACTCGTTACACAAGGGCACAACGTTTAATAATCAAATTTAGCCGTCTCTCTTGCGTAAAGTAGGGGTTTATTATTACCACGGGTTCGCGTTAATTACGGAATGAAAGCCTTATCACTAAGGCAATCTTCAGTCAGAAAACTTGTTGTACAAGGGCACAAAGATTAATAATCAAATTTGCCTGTTTGGCTTGCGTAAAGCAGAAGTTTATTTTTATGAAGAGTTGTAATTAATTACGGAATAAGAACCTTATCACTTACAGCAATCTTCAGATAGCAGTAACAATTTTTTATGATAAAGTGACGCATACGAAAGCATGGCAAAAGCGTCCACCACGGGCGTAACAATATCAAGAGGACTACGGCTGCAACATTAATTGGGCTCCTAGTCGCCGACAGCTATGACTAACCAAGGGCTTATCTTACGTGATGCGTTAGCAAGTTGTTTTCAGAAATAAGGCTTATTAGGTTTACTCAACGACACAGGAACAAAGGGGCTATCAGAGGCTCTCTGCAGAGCGCTGATATAAAAGAAAGACCACTGCTATTCACTGATCGCAAATGAAGTTCTGTTTACGACCCACTCTTCCTGCAACTTATACAACAACGTTAACTAGTTCCTAATGTACCCGCTTAGCGTGCAGCATCCCGTGTAAGGCAGAACCATAAACCGTAGTAAAAACAAAATATATAAACAGTTACGAGAACGTTATGCCGCAGGCCAGAGTTCCCTTCGAGCATGACCAAAAAGAAGGCTGCCGAATCACTGCCCGGTCGACAGTCTGTTTACCTTGCCGGGACAGCTTCCAAAAACACAATGAGCGCTTCAGTCTCGGTCCCGTTCTGTTTGTTCAGCGAGGCGAGTATCGCTGATGCAGCTTTCTTGCTAAAAACAGAACCCTAGCCACGCGAGGGCCACCGAGGTAACGAGAAAGAGAAAACAAAGAAGAAAAAGAAAATGAACGGGAAGGGAAGTACTGGGTGTGCGAATATGCGCGAGCCCATCATTTCAACGCACCATTCCAGCTCCGCTGCTTCTGTAATGAATCCCACTGTTCGCCACTCTTGCCATCATTGTCAACGTGCCGACAGCGTATTTTGATTACGACGGGTCGCCTAAAAACCCCGCTTCTCTCCGGCAAGCAGGGCGCGGAGAGCCATTGGTGACCAATATAGCGACGGCGCATTAAGTGAAGTTGTAGGCTATCAAAGCTTTAGCGAGTTTACTCATTGAAAGTCAGTTAACCTCAATTTGAATGTCACCATACCATGCTGGTTCAAAGCAGTGGTCCTCGCTCTTCACCTACCCTAAAGGCAGCTGCATTGTATCGATGTGGCATGCTGAACAATATGAAATTATTGCTCATCTATGGCTCACCAGTGATGCAGCCAACTTGAAAGAACCTTACAGAGACCCTACCTGAGCTGAAGATCTTACATGAGAGTCGTCAACTGAGAAAAATCAGTGGCTGTTTAGATGGACGTGCGTGAGAAGTGTGTTAGAATTAGGTCGCACCTACTTGAGGTCCCGCATCCATGACAGAAACCACGTTCATCACACTGCAAAGTGTAGTTGAGGAGCTCTCTCGACACACGTCGTGCAACTTCGAGAAACGAAGTGTAACTTCGTAAAAAGCCAACTAACAATTACACGAAGGACAGCATAGGGGAGATAAACTGTTGTTCTTAGGTGAATTAAAGAAATGACAATGAAATGAAAAAGAAAGTGGGTGAAGAGAAAACTAGCCGCATGTGGGACATGAACCCGCGTCTTCGCATTACGCGTGCGGTGCTCTTACCAACTGCTAACAGGGCGCCGCTTTTCCATCCACTTTAGTGGGTTGCAAAATGCTATGCGTGACAAAAAAAAAAAAAAAAAAAAGACTAGAACTTTATCTAGATGATTTTCGTATCAATGCGAGAACATTTCACTGAAGACTTTGAATGATCACTTTTCTCGTTTCTCCTGCCACGCTTCGCAATCTCGTTTCTCCGACACAAACAATTGAGAGTTTTAGGTTAGGGGACGCAAGCGGCTTGCGTACTCAAGAACTAAGGGCCACGGTACTGCGCAGACCTGCGCATGCGCAGGTCTGCCCTAGTTGCCCTAGTGGCCCCTAGTTCTTGCGTACGCAAGCCGCTTGCGTCCCCTAACCTAAAGCTCTCTAATGTGCAGACATCAGACAGCAATCAAGCCCCAAGTCTGAGGATGCATATGGCTACGCGATGAAATGATGAAATGACAGCCCTGCGCGACACACGCAGCATCGTAACAGCGTAGGCTGGAGGAGAGGCTCCATAAGAGCTCCATTTTCGGCACCGCGTATTGCAGGGTCATCGCGTCGCTTTCACGAGAACGATCTGAACTGTCCGCCCGGCGTCAACGACGAGCTGCGGCTTGTGCTGCTCTCTGCACAGCGGTGTGCTGAGCCCGACGTCGCCTGGTTGCAGCCGCGCATGTCGCTCTACGACTCGCTTCTTCGGCAGCGGTTCGTACCTTGCGAGGACGTGCCATAACGTGCACCGAAGTGCAAACACAGGTATCCACACTGCGCTGCGCACATGTCACATCCCTTGACGGTACGTTGGTGGAGTTGATGATGATGATGATAATGATGGCTAATTGGCATCCCCTTCGAAACGGGGTGGTGACAGTTACCTAGCCTGCCAGGTCGAACTACGCGCAGCGTGCAAGTGCTATATGCGACTGCTACGTGTCGGGACACCCGGTGGAACATAATCGAACTGCAATGCAAAGTTTGTACGCATCGACATCGTGTGTCAAATGACGCAATACGATGCTAGTGACGATAATGATGATTTATTGGCATCCCCTTTGAAACGGGGTTGCGACATAGTCACCTAGCCAGCTTGATTTGACAAGTGGAACAATGATAATGACAATCAATGGTAATGATGGTGATGGTCACGATTTATTGGCATCTCCTTTGAAAAAAAAACCGCCTTCTACCGCCACTTGTGCGACTGCTGCACGGCGTTCAATACGATGTAATAACAGGCAACTGGAATGAAAAATGTGCACGTATCGACGCTTCGCGGAGCGCTTGTCCGATCACGTGTCTCGTCGCGCTTCTCATCGCGAACTATGGGACGCGTTTATAGGCCATTTTTCCACTGGATGCTAGCAAGCACTGGCGTTATTCAGGGGTAAAGTAGCTGACTCCGACGCATCGGGCCCGGGTGCGTATTTGCAACTGCTCGTAGGTACAGCGGGGCGTGGAACTTGCGGAGACGACGGACGTTTGCGCGCATGCGCGAGTGAGGGCGGGTGCGAGAGAGGAAATGTGGGGAGTTTTTCTCCTTGAAGATACGACTCTACCTAGGTACTACGGAGGAGTTTCTTGGCGCGCGGTGTATGCGCTTGTCCCTAGGCGTGCCGGCAGAAGTCGCGGGGCGCGGTTGTGCTGAACTTAGCATCGCATGTTGGCGGCTCGACGCAATCATATTTAATCGATCATGTTTTTACTAATGAAAACAACGTGTCATTATTTCGCATTATTGGCGGCGCCTCCAGGACACCAAAGCGGCAACGGGGATATCAAAGCTAGAAGCCGGACTGGTCCGTGGGCTGGGGCTCGCAGAGGCCTGCGTGCCAGGGGAGTATAAGATCGGCTGTCCGCTATCGCGGACAGCCAATGTTTTATGCGAACACCCCCAGGCACGCTTCGGCCTCTGCGGCCCCAACCCACGGGCCGCCCGGCTTCCAGCTTTGATCCCCCCGCTACCGCTTGGGTGCCCCGGAGATCCTGCGCCGCCTGCTTTAATATAACCTCAGGTGCTCTCCTGAGGCCTCCGTTTGCCGGTTACATGTGCCCTCCTGGAGCAGTGCTTGTAAAAAATCCTATCTATCGTCGCGACGAAAAAAGCGACCCGCTACTTATAAAACACCATTTAGAATATTGTCCCTTCAGACACAGCGATCACCAAGCGGCGTCCGCGCCCACTGCTTCACCGCGCGGGCAGCCAGCGGCGGAGCGTATAAACCAACTCGACCGAACTCCGCAATGCCAGCATGTCTAGGCGACAAACGAATACAACGCGCTCTAAGAAACCTCCGTAGTGCCTCCTAGGCTGAGTCATATATTCAAGGAGCAAAAGCCCCCAGATTTTATCTCTCGCGCCCGCTGGTACTCGCGCCTGCGCAGAAACGTCGAGCTCTGTGAAAAGTGGCACGCCCCGCTGTATCTACGAGCAATTCTAAATACGCGGCCCGGGTACAATCCCGGCGGGAACTGGGTATTCTTTTAACATTCCCGGCGATAGCTGCTACGGACCCAGTCACCGGCGGCGGACACCATCGCCAACCGAAACGGTTTGTTAAAATATGAGCCCATAACAGCTTACACTGTCAAAAATATTAAAACGAATTGTAGCGTGTAATCGTACTCCGTCTATTGCACTTTCGCATGTCCTTGTAGACATCGCGGTTTACGTGCTCCATCGAAGACACGAATTAGTTGCTTCATCTGCTCAATCGGCCGGTCTAATATGACAACGTTGGCTTTTACACCGCGGTCTCTCGTTATTGTACTTGGAATGTACCATAGCAATCAAGTTTATGGTTGCGCGTTTCCTGCTTTTATTTATTCATTTCGCACGAACGCTCCTTGCTTACCTTACTTCGTGGCACGCTGTCTCCGAATCGCGTGTCTGACGACTATTAGTAGGAGGCGAACGCCTGACTCCGAGCAGCAGCGATGTACACCTCACAGCAGAGAGAAACGAAATGTTCGCGCACGTACACACGGGTACTTAGCGTAGATCACGCAGAACATGGCACGCCGGTACGGGCTAGAGGTCTCTGGGCCAGTGGTCACGCAAGTCGCCAGTTCATCTCCTGTCTCGCAGAAAGAAATTCACAGATGGAGCGGGCACCCTTTCCTCGTGTTCGAGCCGCTGGCTTAATTTGAGTGCGGTGCGTGACACGGCCCGGATACCTGAGTGCGCCTACAACCGCTTCAGCGGCGGCCTGTACGAAACGACCTCAGAATGGATCCATTACGGAAGGGAAGGCTCCTGGGGCCTTACAGGCGACAAGGGATCCGCGGGGCGCTGCGGTCCCACGACGACCATCTGTGTTCGGTGCTGAAAGGGGGGAACGCGTAAATCGCGTGAGTGCGACCAATCAAGGGAGAGCCCAGAAACGCGGCTCGGACTCTACGACGAAGAAAGAAACCTTCGCGCCACAGAGCTCGCGATTATACGAAATCGAGTGACACGCGAAGCCGTGCCACCAGGACGAAACGTTTGGTCAGGTATGCTCGAGTGTCGCTCCCCCATCCCCCCGCCTCCTTTTTTTGTGTTTGTGTTTTATGCTTTGATCCACGTGAGACGAAGCGACGTTGCTACCGTGTTCACTCGAATCTAAGTCCATACTTTGTTACGAAACGTCGGAGACATTACTATGCAAAGGGGCAGGACCTCCGGATTTGGTTACAAGAGTGCCACATAGGAAGACTCCGATTGAACATTTCTGCAGTGAGTTACAAGCATTTCACCATAATCAGCTCATTTTCTGCTCGCAGAAGTACGACGACCTCTCCCAGCGATCTCCAATTACGGCCACCTCGCTTCAGCCGACTCCATCCCATGCATGCGAATTTGCTCATCTCATCAAAACAACTAGCTCTCTGCCGTCGTTGATGTCGTGGTTGGACAGCTAGTTGAACAGCTACTACTCCCTTTTCGCCTTACCCGAGTGAGGAGTTGGCTGGAGGTACGCTCTCCAGGCCGACCTCTCCTCATTTCTCTTCATTAAAATCTACCCCTCCTCCTAAAGACAACACAGAGCCTAACCAAAGTGATCGTACCTTCGCCGCAGAGATTCGGCTGCAGGACGCCGTTCGCCAAGAGGACTCCGCGCGCCAAGCAAACCTGCAACACGGTCGCCGACCCGCAAATAGTGCGTATATCAAAGGTAGCGTACATCAAACGTAGCGGTGCAGCTGCCTCTGCTGCCTAGCGTAGACACAGCGGCCGCCACTGGATGCCGCAACCAGCGCGGTTGTTGTTTACGTTGTTAAAGCTCGCTGCGGCTCGTCGGGGACCACCGCGAGCTCTGAGCGGTCTCTTGTGTGTGACGTTTAGCTCCAGGCGCGCGGCGAGCCGGCCCGACCGCCAACATCCGATTAGAACAGGTCGTCTGCTTCCCGATTTTCACACTTTCGAGGTGTCTCGCCAGCATGGTCGAAGATCGCTACGTTAGGGAATACTTTAAACACGAGTCCAGAGATACGGCATCCAACGCTTACCCGAGATGGGCGCTCCCGACGTACTCGCGCGAGCGAGATGACGCTTCTTTCGACCCTCGAAAATTGTGTGAAAACATTAAGGAATAAGGTGCGAGAGGAAGTGCGCTACTTGCCACTCGGTGCGAGAAAACACAGCTTCGCGTAGCTATCTAGTACACTCTGGCACAGCAAAGGGATGAGACACCGTGAACACAATCGTAAGTTCTGGGATAGCCTCTGAGTTTCGCCTGTCGTATCCGTGCATATTGTAAATAGAGGAGTCTACGTGATCATCCAAAACCAATTTCGAACTGCGCGCCACGGTGACGCTCAGTGGGCACAGCGTTGTGAGCCCACCCCGCTCCACCGCAGCCTTCACAATGCAAGGAACCGAAGGAGTGGGAGCACTGCGAATGGGTTCAAAGGCGATCTTCGAATGCCAACAACCCCGTCTGCCCAGAACGCACTGAAGTACTTTTTGCCGCAAAGTATTTCGGTAAATAGACTATTTTAGAGTTCAAATGGATGTCAGGGCCCTTTCATTTCAGGGCCCCCTTAATGAGCCAAGAAACTCTATCGATTCATCCCTTGTCGTGAATCGCATCGATTGAAGAAAATTATTATTAAATTATGGGGTTTTACGTGCCAAAACAACTTTCTGATTATAATAATACTAATAATAATACTTTATTGACACAGGAATTCCGCTAACACTAATACATAATAGGCCTGCCAAAGCCGCATTGGGCTTGAAGGGCAGAGCCGACAGACAGCGTTTAACACGATGGAATATCGCGGATAACGCAAGGTATGCCGAAACATTGTTAACAGGCACGGACACAGAAGAGAAACACAAACAGCAATGAGGAGGCAAAAAAATGAAAACAAACCACGTATCCTGCGATGAAAAGTAACATAACCCACAATTCTTAATACAGAGCAAGAAAACATACATCAGGCATTTGTATGTCACTTAAGATCCATCAATTATCCTATGAGGCACGCCGTAGTGGAGGACTCCGGAAATTTCGACCACCTGGAGTTCTTTAACGTGCACCTAAATCTAAGTACACGGGTGTTTTCGCATTTCACCCCCATCGAAATGTGGCCGCCGTAAGTTGCAAAACAGTTGACTCAAACCATAGAGTTCAAACCATAGGTGGATCGCATCGACTGCGCCATTGCGAAGAAGAATGGCAAGACAGAGTCGACCGTCCTTCCGAGAACCTGGCCTTACCCCGGCTTCCTTTTTGTCGTACTTCCATGACATTGTATGCTCTCTTCGCAAACGTTAGGCCTATCATATTTCATAAATTGAAAATGAGACATTTACCCAATCGTATAAATTGCTACAAAGGAAACCCATACGAGTTCCTCGAAGGAAAAGCCCCGCAGTAGAAAATCGCGTCCTGGGAGTCCTGGTCCGGGACTCGAACCCGTCCTGAATTCGTCCTGGTCCGGGACTCGGACCCAGGACCACCGCCTTTCCGAGGCAGCCGCTCTACCATCTGAGTTAACCAGGCGGCTATAGCAGATGGCAGGGTGAAGTAGAACTTATCAACAACTCGAAGCAAAGGCAAGAGATTGACGCAATAGTTCTGCGGAAACGTGCAAGGTTTCGGCGCTCGTTGTGTGGTCCATGCATATAATGTCACTTTTAACACGGTTCCTGAAGGCCCGGTGCAAAGAACGTAAGCCAAATGGCTGGCAGAGCAAGATGAGAAAGAAAATCCTACTGGTGGCACCTACTGTGTATGACTAAGAGAGCCGATGATGTGGATAGTAGTGTCAGATGCGGATGTAGTGCCAGATTGAATTAACATATACGAAATCGAAGACATCGCGCTAAATGCAAAAGACAGTGACTATAAGTGTACCAAGTGACGTCGATGCAAACGACGGCTGAGACGGCAATGAGGTCCTGAAGGTTGACGCAGTCAGTGATAGGTCTTCTGATTATTTGAGCAGACCGAAAAATACATTACTCAGCAATGAGGTTCTGAAAGTTGACGCAGTCAGTGATAGGTCTTCTGATTATTTGAGCAGACCGAAAAATACATTACTCAGCAATGAGGTTCTGAAAGCTGACGCAGTCAGTGATAGGTCTTCTGATTATTTGAGCAGACCGAAAAATACATTACTCAGCAATGAGGTTCTGAAAGTTGACGCAGTCAGTGATAGGTCTTCTGATTATTTGAGTAGACCAAAAACACATTACGTACGTCAAAATCTGTCGCAGTATGTTTACAGCGGTACAGTTGTTTTCTCATTTTTTATAGTTTTCATTTTCCATTTCCAAGATTAGTGGCTCACACTCATGGCGGCCTTTAAACTCGCGTATATTCGGTATGCTGGGAAGGCGCCATCCTCTTGTTTTTTGCTTTATGTTAAAATCATCGTGCGGGCATTTTACTTGCAACGTAGACGAACAGCCAATTAGACACACGTGCGCATTTCTCGATGACTTCACTAGTAACATTCAGAGACCTCCCGCTGCTAGCATGTACAGAGTTATTGTCCGGCAGACGATAACCGTTTACAAACCCTTTGCCTGGCTGCTGCTCGATGAGAGAGAGAGAGAGGGGGGGGAGGAGGAGGAGGAGGACGAGGAGGAGGAGGAGGAGAAACTTCCGCAAGAATTGGCATTGTGCCGAAGAGAGCCTTGGCCACAAGCAGTAGCTTTGCTGCTCGGCATATCCCTGCATCGCTGGAGGAGTTCCCACTTGTTAACATGATCTCACGACCTGTAATTTACTACTTAAAGGCAATTGCCTGCGGTGGCGTTCTCAAGAATGGATGTGTTCTGGCAGGCGCTAACAGCTTCCCTCCTTCGCTGTGACGCTGATAGTATTGCGACTCCGTTTTTCTTGGGATGGCCTCGCGAGAGACGCTTTGCGTGGACAAACTGATTAGCAGTATACACGCACCTGGATAGTATTACGTTGTCACATCGCAATCTTCCAGGCGTTCTCTGCCTCACTTCTGCCATATTATTTTTCTCTCCTAAATAATATGCATAAACAATCTACTGTAACTATTTTACTGTAGCAGGTTTCATTGGTGGAACCGATGAACGCTCTGCGACTATATACGACGCTATCGAAGTTTGTACAACACCGTGGAACTATACATAGCGCTAGGAAAGTGCATACAACGCTGTACATTCGCTGGCACGCAAATAAAGACGCGCAACGATACGATTCACAATGCCAAGCATCGAAACGGGAAATACGGTCGTCCTGCATTTGTTCCCTTCCGCCGTCTCTCCCACGACCTCTACTACCGCGTGAAAGCAGGTCGGAACGGGGGGCTCAAACAGCTAACGCCCCGTGAACGGAATGACGCGAACGCGGCACTCGAAGCTGCGGCTGTCAAGGGCACTGCGGAAATTTGTATGGGCCCAATCTCGTAGTGGGTGAAATTAGCGTTACACACCGCCTCATATATCTCGATCCATTCCCACGGACGTCACAATACAGGCTCCAAGTATTTAAAAAAAGAAAGGAAAACAAGAAACGAAAAAAAGGAGGAGAAAAAATCAAGGAAAAAAAAACACACAAACATGCATAATAAAAAGCCCGTTACGGGCACACTGTTCCTGAAAGCGCGTTAACAGGGTGACTAAAAAAAATTTTGGGAAGCCCACATTACAAAGAAATTGAGGCCGGAAAATTCGTTAGGCAGCCTTCATCTATTGTGCCCCTAGTTTACGCACCTTGCTATGCTTATGGAGTCGCCGGCGTCCGCAGTTTCAAAAGAGGGCACTCGCGCACGAAAAGCGAGGCCCGGATAGAAGTAAAAGCTAATGGTGCCTCCGCGAAAAGAAACTAACGTCCCTGGGTGAGGTTAGGAGCCTCCAAGAGCTCTCAGCGAGTTTTTTTCTTTTTTCCTACCTGTTTGTATTAAGGTGACGGTACGTGCTTTCGAGAAACGTAGAGGTTTTTCTTTGACAAAGAAATGGGAAAACACAACTATTTCATCAAAAAAGAAAAAAAAAAACGTTTCAGTTTCGACGAAAGCAGTTGTGATCCTAAGTAACACACACAGACATATACGTGCGCACACGGGCCACACAACGGAAATCAAAGGACAAACGTTTAGCGCAGAAATTCCATTTCAGGGTCGGCTGGCCATCCCGGTCATTCGAAACGCGTCGTCCACGTCTGTCCACAGCGACGACGTTGCCTCCTCGACAAAGCATCCCGCCTGCTTCATCCTCGTCTCGACTTTCTTTTTCTTTCCAACTCCAGAAGCGTGCGCTGCCGATCGTTTTATTTATTTATTTTTCTTTCACGTCTGTCCGCGACTTCGCCTAGCTTTATACGTTGCTGTTGTTCCCTGCTATATCTTTCTTTTTTGTTTTGTATTGTTATCCCCACTCCGCGGATTCCATCTCTCCAAAGGTTTCTCTCCCGCTTTCGCCGTCCCGAAACGGAGTCGTCGAGCTGACCGAAAATGAAATCAGAGCCTTACTTGACTCATGTCGCGGCCTCTGTATTTGACAGCGGGGGAGCGACTCTGCCCTTTGAAGCTCTGTAAACGTTTGTGTCTTCTCGTTCACCCGATGTTTTTTTTTTCTTTGGCCCCTTGGGCAAGAAAGACCGCCGCGAAGACCAATTTCGCCAGGCGGGAAACGCACGAGAAGACTGGGCAGCTCATTCGCTGTCACATTAAAGCTGCATAAAAATAATATGTTAGTTCGATCCGTATAACGCGGCAGAAGAGACGTTCGAAATCCATAGATTACAAAGAAAATCGCCCGAAGAAAAATTAAGACAATGCTGGCAACAGCACGCTTCGCAACTGTCAATAGATGTTAACTTTCGCCTCAAAAAATGCCGATTAGCTGCGTCGCCCACACTTCAAAGGTAAAGCAACGACGAGGGGCATTTCCAGCGTTTCCCGCGTACTCGAATGCGAAAAAAATGGAGGCTGGACCCGAGTTGTCGCTTGCGCTTATCGGTCGCGGTTTGGCTAATCGCAGGGCGCGTGCTCGCGCTTCACAGAGGGCGCCGCTCAAGAGGAACGGCAAACGAAATCGCACCGAGTTTGCCGCTCGCTCCACTGCCTCGCGGCGACTCACGCTCGTCATCCCCGTGTAATCATGGGGTGCTGTACAATAGTGCTCAGTCTTCTTGCCGCCAGCGCACAGGGCGGTTGAGATCGACCTTCTGTGCGCGTGCGCAGAAACGGCGCAGTGCAGTGCGTGCAATCGTACCCCCTGCAACCAAGGCATGCCTGCCAACCCGAGAGCATTTCTTGCTTGCCCTGCAGAGCGCTCACGTAGCTTGTGGGATGCGTACGCAATATCTTTGAATGCAGTAGTGGTCAGATGGAAAATATTTTTTCGATCAAACATCGGAGGTGCATCACCTTCTATATGATCGCAGATTTAGAAAGCGATAACGTCCGCAGAGCGACGAATAACTGTTGTAGAAAGGTGAGAGGAGTTTCTGAGTTATGCATTGATAGTTTCTCTACAATTTGTTAAGGCCATTAGGAATTTCGTCGCATCGATAATGACAGGGTTTCACAATATCTAAGAAATAATATTTTGCATAGTAACTATGATCTTATAAGATCATGTTGTGACAGGGTGTTATCATATCGTTGATCATTCACTATATCTAAAAAAAAAATTTTATGACCCCAAGTACAACGGCAAGGTGAATGCTCGGTTCCTGCCTTCACAACTTCTTTACAGTTTATCATGGTCGATAGGGATTTCACTGGATTGCGTATAACAGGGTTTCGGTATATCTAATGTGCTGCCAGGTAAATGAAATCGCTGCCGGAATAAGACTTCACGTAGACGCTGCTTGATAGCAGCGGCGGTTCTATAAGCAATTGGAAATAACGTGATCGATGGTGTGGATGAGACGACGAGGGCGGAGGACCATCGGGCTTTAACTGTCTGCGCTGGCCGTATGTCCGCTTTAAGAGGGATCTTGCCTTGGTTGCACATAATCGAAGACGGATTACGTGGGTATTTCCTTAACGCCCCTAGAAGCAAGGCACACCTTCAAATCCCAACCGATTATTCAAATGAAACGCTAGATTTTTTTTTCACCGTCAGAACGAATTGCGCAAGCATTGCGCGAAAAATGGATTTGAGCGGTAAAAAGAGAGCAAATTAGAACTACCACTCTTTCTCACTGAAGAAATAATAGAAAACGCCTTTCCTGTTCCGGAAAGCCTTCCGAGGTCGCGGGGTGTGGCCGTTACCTAAGGTTTCGCCCGTGAAATACACTTGCTGCAATGGTAGTGCCTATTCTAGGTGGTAACGGAAGCCGTCATTTCTTTGTCGATAGGATGGGGGTAAATATAATTTTTCACATCTCCACTAGGGTACGATGCTTCCGGCGCCAGCAGGTTTGTGGCCGTTCATGCCATCGACTCAATTTGTTGAAGGTGAGATTTCGCCAGTATGAAGCAGTCTAATAACGTCCATTTAGACTAGCCATTTTTGTGCGACAGCTCTCTTTCAAGGTAACGCTGTCTTCTCTACGTTTCTGAAGTCATGTTCTTGCTTGCTTTTTCCCGGCTATAAACAACCTTCACAAAGTTTAATACTAGATTAAGTGTGTCACGCGCGTCAAAGGTACAATCAAACGCCGACTCATTTGATAGGAGAAATCTAGAACTATTAATATTAGTGGATGAAAGGTTGTTCTGCGTCTCACAGAAACAGCAGCACTCTAAGACGTGTGCAGTATGTGTGGACTTGTGAGTAGATTTGCCTGAGCGGAGCATTTTGGTGAGCACTGACAAGCGTAGCACGCGGGAGTTTCTGCATACGGCCCCTTTGCAATACGGCCACTGCAATACCCAACATAAACGCGTGCACCGGGGTAAGTTTAGACAGGAACAAAGGTTGGCACAACCGTGCTACCAATGCATCTAGTGAGCTCGAAGTAACACTTCGAAGGCCAAGAATCAAGCTCACCACCTCATTTCCCGCAGCAGAAAGTCACGAGCGATAGCGCCTGGCGTGTTCATGGCTCCCGCTATAATATCGCATAACGCGGACGCGGTATACGGCGCAGGTTACACAGGTAAAAGTTGAAGACATTGATGGCAAAAGTAGCGCTACTGGCGACACAGTGCGGCGCCGCGTTGAACTAGAATATGCCAAAACATTTTTTCTTGTTTCCCGCACGCAACAGTACTAGATGAAAACAACAATAATAGAAGAATCGTCAAGCCCGAAACTCCCGCGTGAGGATTATTTTTCTGTCGGCACACTTACGCCACCAGATGAAAGCAACAAAGTCTGCAATCGACTCGGTTGAACGAACCATCGTAGATATCGGAACCATCACTACTGCTTAGAGATACAAATTCGTTACCCGTGCAAGGCATAGTACACCTATAGTATGGTGCGGCTCTTTACTAAAATGGTCCGTAGTGGCAACAAAGCCAGCACCATGGCGGCGGCAACGATCACGCGCTACCAATTCCCGTCGCGAACCAAAACTTCCCGAAGTTGCGCCTGAGCACGCGTGCGGGCGTCTCCGTGCACCAAATTCGTTCCGGCCAGCCGTGGGAGCCCAGCCGGCCGTTCTTAATCAATCTCCCGCAGGCGTCCCGCGAGAAGACGTCCCGTGGACGCGAAAGGGCCTCGGTGTTGTGCCACGGAGTTTTGGGGGCGCTCGTCGTGCCAGCCGTGATCGATGGACGCACATCACGACAAGCGCCGTCAAAAAGGCGCGATAGACCTCTTGCTTCACGCCTCCGAGGTAACGTCGTCTTCCGCGTGCTCAGATGGTGGCGCCCTCCTCGAAAGCGGAAGCGACCACGACCGGCAGTTTGGCCGTGTGCTTCCATTTACAGCGGGTCGTTCCATCTTTGCTCACCAGAGGGAGAGCAGGAGAGTTTCCCTTTGACACGACCGGATCCGTTACAGGCATAGGTAGCGGTACAGGGCAGACAGAGAAGTTTTGAGGAAGAGAGAGCAAAGAAACAAAAAAGATTAAGGAGACGTATATGCAAAAGTGATGGAATGAAAAACATGTATGGCGTACCTGATAAAATCAAGCAGGCTAGGCGACCATTTGTCACCGCCCGTTTCAAAGGGGAAGCCATTGAATCATCGTCATCATCATGCCGACATTTCACTTGAATGCGAAAATTTCACTTCTCTATTTAGATTGTTTCAGCTTTATTAACCTGCGCCGCATTCCCCCCAAACTCCTTGTACTACATCATATGGCACATCGTTGTCACATTATTTTTAAAATTTACCTTGGAAATAATTACTGTCGAGGCCTAACGTAAAACGAACCTGGATAACGCGCAGCAATTACTATATCGTTCGTGTGAAAGTTACTGACCGATGTTTGCCTAATGTACCTTGCTCAAGAACAGCTGGACACTGCACTTATGAAACTCGGTGAGCCCGCTGCCATAGCCATAAAGCCGCTTGCACGTCGTGAACGCGGCGTTCCGGAGAGCTGTCTTTCTGCTGTACTCTTTCAAAGCTTCGAATTTTTACGCGCACGTACCAGTGGATTCAGAGCTATATACTACGTGCACTGACGCCTGCAACTGAGCACAGGAGGCACGCGGTCCGTGCAAGGCCTCGAACGTTCGCGTGGTGGCGCTCCCAATCGAGTGACGTCGCCTTTCGCTTCCACTTCTCTGATAGATATTTCAGAATAAATGTACTGCTGCACAAAAAGGGTCACAGATCAAGTGCACACAACAGCGATGACACTCACAAAATTTTCGCAAAACGTGCCACGCCATGCATATCGGAAGCAACGGAATTGCGGCAAGAACCGTCAAGTCTAAACAGACAGTAAAGATAAACGCTGAAACAGGTTGAACTGAAAAAATGGTATTTCAAAACTCTATTCTATTTAGTATCGCGCCGAAACCTCAGTACCGTTAGGTCATAGGGATGTCACAGATTTCAAAGCAGTTACTTTTGTGTTTATAGACCATAGTGGCCCAGTTGATCGATGTCCTCGACACTTGTTAGGTTGAGGTTTTCGCTCCTTTAGAATCCAACGTTATACATTTCTATCGAGAAAATATTAAGTAGGCTCGAGCATGTGCCACTAAAATCTGTGCAATCCCGTGGTAAGCTTGTGGGAAAACTTCACGGCGGCATCGCCGCCTGTCTTTTTTTTTTTTTGCGTCTTTTCTTATTTACCACGCAAGTCTCTTCTCAAGGTATAAGAATGGCTTCTCTGGTACTGCAAGAAGTAATTGCCTACTTCGGCAAAAATGAATCTTTTTTTTTTTTTTCACTTAGTCTCAATTTAGAGCGTGTGGATCCCGACGGTACATGACCACAGTGACATCGGTTCCATGTCAGCATCCAGTTCGGGACAATGTTTTGTTCTCCTGACCCACGTGGCTCCAGGATGAAACTGAGACGATGGACTGACGAGGACGAACAACGAGGACAGCGTATATAACTCGAAGGACATACGAACTACGTAAAGCCAGTTCTGAGCTTTTCAACTGCTGTCGCAGTTACAAAGAAAGCGAGCGAGCTGTCATTCCGACGACTGATCTCTTTCCACGTGCCCTTCAGAATCGGAAGAAACCGCTATGCATAGAGAATATATCCAGTCGCACCCAGCGTGACGGCTTCCAGCGGAACTCGTAAAACAGCTCAGCGTTAGGCGTCAGTATTGGCTCGGGAGAGAAATTGTGCCTATGGTTGCGAGCTGTATGGCAACCGCAAAAAAAAAAAAGAAGAAAAATAAGCGCACGCGCTGTCGACCCAGTTCGTTGGACCTTGCGTGCCCCTTTGTTTCTGCGCTGGCACCCGGGAAGAGAAGCACGCATCTGGAGGTGACATGAATAATGGATGCCCGTGAAAAAAGGTAATCTCTATCTTGTCAGTTCGACTGGCGCCTCCGAGCGTCGTGCCCCCCCACACGAGACAAATCTTGTGCGCGGACCGAACCACACCCCCTGGGCAAGTTTTGATGCCTTTGCATTCACAACTGCACAAGCTGCGACGGCCCTCTCTGCGAGTTGTATGTGCACTTTAGTTTTCTTTCCCCTATATACTCGTGTGAAAGCAGACAAAAAGAAAAATATGCGGATATCAGCGATTACCCGAACTCCGAACTGATTGAGCGCAAAAAAAAAAAAAAAAACGGAAGAAAAAAGAAGAGAGAAGGGCAGCAGCAGCCAGGTTGTCACAGCAGGAAGTGCCAACTTCTTCACTCTTATTTTTCTACACACACTGGTAAGCTTAGCTGCTTACCAGTGCTGTTAGTGTGTTACCACTTCGGTTGGTTGTGTACCTCTAGGATACGTTCCGCACTCCCTTTACGTGTCTTCACCCTTCATTGAATTGTACAGTTTCCGCGTTTTCTTGCACATGCTCATTCTGCCGACTGTGGTGATTTTTACACCTTTCTTTTTTTTCGCTCTCTCTCTCTAATGCTCACTCATGTATGTGGTGCATACATCGTGTGTTTTCATTATGCAATTACGCCCCTCCCCCCGGCCCACTGTAATGCCCGTATGAGCGAAACGTAGGTATACTAATAAAAAAATAATACATCGTCTTCGTGTATTACAGTATTGGGAGTTGTGATGTCCGTAATGAAGTCAAGCCCTGGTATGACCAAGTGCTACAGTTAGCTCGACATATCAAGTAATTCACTATATTTAATCAAACCTGGCCACAAGAAACATTTATGAACATTTCTGATTAGTTCCTCGTACACGATAGAACACAGCCGTACCTCGCATTTGTGAAACACGCCGTGGTGAATTGGTTATCGCAGCAGCCCGCGTAACTCAGCAACACGGTACAATTCGTAGCTGTCTATCGGGTAACGTGTCGCATCGCGCCCTACCTGGTTACGCAATGAAACATGCTCAGGAAGCATGAGCGTCGTCAAAATTGAAAAAAAGAAAACAAGAAGCAAACGAAGGACGACAGACTCAGACAACACGGGCGCTGACTACGTCATCGTCGTCGTCCTTCTCCTGCTCATTATCATCATCATCGCGACCATCATCAGCCTATCTTATATCCACTTCAGGACAAACGCCTCTCTCAGCGATCTAGAAATCCACCCGTCTTGCGCTATCCGATTCCAACTCGCGCCTGAAAATTTCATACCAGTTTTCTGCCATCCTGAACTGCGCTTCCCTTGCCTTGGCGGACATTTTGCAACTCTAATGGCTCCACCGTTTATCTGTCCTACGCATCACTTGGCCTGCCCTTCTCCATTTTTTTTTTAACATCATAATGTCGACTAGAATATCGGCTATCCCCGTTAGTTCCAAACCGCTCTCTTTAACGTGTCTTAATACGCCCAACATATTTAGTTCCATCGCTCTTTGCGCGGTCCTTATCTTGTTCTCGTGCTTCTTTGTCAACCTCCAGTCTTATTCCTCCATATGTTAGTACTGACAGAATGCAGTGATTGTGCACCTGTATTATGAACGACCGCGGGCAAGCACCCGGACACGATTTGGTAATGTCTGCCGTATGCACTCCAACCCATTTTTATTCTTGCGTAAATTTCCTTCTTATTATCAGGTTCCCTTGTGAGTAACCGACACAGACAACCGTACTCCTACACAGATTATACAGGCTGACTGCCGCGATCATACTGCGCTGACTATACAATCTAAATTATGTAATTACCCGCCACAGTGACTTAGCGGCTTAGTGTTGGCTGCTAAGCACGAGGTCGCGGGATCGAATCCCGGCCGCGGCGGCCGCATTTCTATGGGGGCAAAATGCAAAAACGCCCGCGTACCGTTTATAGGAGGCACTTTAAGTATCCCCAGGTGGTCAAAATTAATCCGGAGACCCTGTTACGGCGTGCCTCATAATCAAAGTCATGGTTTTGGCACGTGATTTGCCAGGATTCATTAATTAAATTATGCATTACCCTGACGAGATGCGCACACGCAAGGTATGGAAGGCGCGTCAGCCAGTCGTGCTACTCATCTGTTAGCCTACTTTACTATGCAAGGCGATAGACGCTTCGCTGTTTCTAGCTAAGAAACAAATAATCTGAGATCTTGTCAAGGTACAACAGGCACACCTCGCATAATCGGCATGAATGGTTCGATTCGCTGTTGCGCCTTGCGTGCACCACGTGTCTGAGTGAGTGAGTGAGTGAGTGAGTGAGTGAGTGAGTGAGTGAGTGAGTGAGTGAGTGAGTGAGTGAGTGAGTGAGTGAGTGAGTGAGTGAAGTAACTTTATTTCGGTGTATATGATACTTGTCACTGTACTAACACACTTATTTGTGAGTCAGCGACCATGTTCTCTGAGTCTATTGTCCTCCTTTCTTGATGCACTGCATGGTTTCATCGATGTTAACCTACTAATTCGTACCACCTGACGTTTTGATCAGGAATGCGGAAATAATAACCATAAGAGAAGTCGCTATGGGTGGCTTTTATGGTGCAGGTTCTATGGCCTGGGAGTTTGTTATATTCATATGTCGAGTGTTGATTCTAATGAATTTATTTGGCACAAGGATCGCTAACTAAAATTTGCGTGTGAGAGATAAAACGCAATAATTCCCTGTACCCGATTTCTTTGTAATCCGGTTGGAATGTACATGTATAGAGGCCACCGCTCTCAAAAAGTCCGAGTCCCACACCAAGCCCCCTGCGCGACAACGCAACGGTTAACGCATCCGCCTGGTGGAAACCAGGTACGAATGGACAGAGAGGACCAAGTGTCGATATTTTTCACTGTTATCGCGGTAAGATAACTAACTATTCGAAAGCGAGTTGAAGGAGGCCAGTTTTGTGAATAACAAAATACAGACCTCCCGATGTGGTTGGAAATCTAACCAAGACAGAAGTTTGCAGTAAGATGGAGGCTTGGAAGTCATTAACAGCGGTCGTTGTGATTAGACAAACGTCGTTTACGCTCACCGAAGAAACAATTCCCTCGAGCGATTAAGCTGTGCGCATTCTGCAAAAAATGTCAATTCAATCGAAGTTCCGGTTCATGTTTTCTGAAACCAACGTGCCAACCGGAACACATCGCATTTCGTTTTTAGATAGTGACATTGTATATGAGTCGGTGTAGTGCTCTATACGAGATCGCGGGCTCGAATACAACCACGGCTTCCGCATTCCCGTTCCGACGAAGCGTCCACGTATACGCTGGCTTGCCGAGCGCCCAAAAATCCCACATGGCTGGAATTCGTCCGCACGTTTTCTGTGCGGCGTCCGGCATAGTGCAGCATGTGTAGCTTTGGAAAGTTAAAACCGAAAATTTAAATCCAGTTACCAGAAATTAAATGTTCATTTTTGTATTTTTTTCTGAGAACCACCACGCGTTCTCATTGCACCCTTTTCTAAGGCTGTGCAAGCGCTACTGCGTTTTTTGCGATCTACCGGGTTTGGGAACGTCATTAGCTGGAACGCCTTTTGTGTGTGTGTGTGTGTCTCCATGTGTGCGTGTATTTTTTTTTCTTTTTTTAGCATTTTCCTCTCTGTCCTCTTTCTAACCCCTATCTCCCATCCCCAGTGCAGGGTAGCAAACCGGAGACTGATATCTGGCCAACTTCCCTGCCTTTCCTTTTCATCTCTCTCTCTCTCTCTCTCTCTAACGAAGCCGGTATGCGCCAGACGGGTCCTGCGTGGTAGCTCGTAAACACTCTTCGTTTTACGACGGCCTTTATTGGCTTCGCAGCGCCGTTCCCGCCGTGTAATAACCTGCGAAATGAGACACCTAACCCGGAATGTGCCTATAGTTCCTCCTCTGTTAGAGCGAGCTGGAAGAACTACGCAGCGAAGGCCTTCGGATACCGTACGCTCGGATAGGATCATGCGTTTTTCGCACTTGCGAAGACTGCGTTCCTACCCCCGCGAGACCGTCTCCACTATGCGTGTCTGTGTACGCGTGCATTTTCTGCGTGGGTTTGCGCGCACTGTTCAACAACAACAACAACAACAACAACAACGACGACGACGACGACCCCTTAAGCGCCCTCACCGCGATAGCTGAACGTTCCTTTTTCCTCTTTCGAAGTTATTTAGTTCATTCATTGATGGGAATACTTGGTTTTTTCTTATTCTTTTATGCGGCAGCACTTCTGTGTATAAGCACGCAAAGTTTCCTGAATCTGGCTAGCTGTCTGGAATAAAGGATGCGGAAAGAAATATCAAAGATTAAGGAAAATCTTTTTGGAATTTCTTGTTGTTTAGTAAGTGCAACAGCATGGAAAGTTCGCCCAAACCAACTCGTTAAAACACCGAATCCGAAACTCGTTATCCGGAAACACACACACACACACACACACACACACACACACACACACACACACACACACACACACACACACACATATATATATATATATATATATATATATATATATATATATATATATATATATAGAGAGAGAGAGAGAGAGAGAGAGGGGCAGTCGTACACGCGCTCTATAGACTACTCCTGCTTAACCGCACAGCATGATCAGCAAAGAAAAAGAAGCGCGTGGTAACCTCTATGTTCTATAGTTCAGGCAATGATCTTACAAGTCAATCCTACATTGAAGCTGCAGATTCCATCGAACTTCTCCCGCCGTGATGCAACCTGAGTGTGTCGCCTCTGGTGAGGGGTAGCTTTTACGAAAGCCTACTCAGTTCTTATTGGAATGTCGGACACACCGATCTGTGAGTCACGCAACCGTGAAGGACGTGTTGTGTTGTTGTAATCTCTATGACATCGAACGCGACGTTATTCGGAGACTGTTGAATCGATAAGACAGAAGACCGTTTTCAGAAACTAGGATCCTTGGACCAGGACCCCACGCGAAGCAGATGTACAAAGGGACCCGGGCACTGCTACGTTTCATGAAATCGACTTGACTCAGTGACCGTTTGTAGGCGTGAAGTGATGGACAACCGCTCGCATTCACGCTGAGAGTACCTACTTACCTCCCTCTCCTTTCTTTCCTTTGATTCGTTAAACACTTTCCCCCATGTGGGGTAGCAAACCGGACGTGCGTCTGGTTGACCTCCCTACCGTTACTTCCTTCTTTTTCCTCCTCCTCCTTACAAGTGAAGTAAGGATAAGCAACACAAAATACGAAATTTCCTCTATTGTGTTGTAAATTTACGCTCTCCGGTCATATCAAAACGCAAACACTGTAAGTGTAACATTCTGCGTACTCACATGAGGGATACGATATGCGAGGTTGCAAAGATAGTTATCGTACTTGAGCATACAGCGTCCCACGGCCAGCGAACAACCTGGTGAAACTGGCACTTTATTCGTACCGAACGACGCATGTCTAGACAAAGGTTATAAAAAAGCTTATGAATCGTGTGATAACGCACATATGCTCAAGATACAATCACGTTTTCGTGGATCAGAGATCAATTCTGAAACAATTTCTTAAATACTAACTTCATTCAAAGTACCTCTTTGCTACTTTCATGCCAAGTTTATCTTCAGCCAATGCTGCTTGGAACGGTGATTTGAATTTTGTTTCCAATCTGCAAGTAGAATTGGCAACATGAGAGAGAGAAGAGAGAGAAAGTAAAGGAAGGAAAGGAATAGGAAGGCATACATGGAGGTTGACCAGGTTGCACCAGAAAAACAGCTGAAGCCTGTCCAGCCAAACAACGGGGTTACCTCAAACCTACTTGTCTGACCCAAAGCTTGCCTTTAGAGCTCACATTTTAACTCATATAGCTGATGTCACAGTGTGCATACCTGTCAACCTGTAAACCTTAAAATTCGTACAATTGCTCGAAGATGACAT